>NW_021637133.1:0-209888 GCF_004799145.2 Neltuma alba | reverse complement strand
GCGACAAAGCTTTCCATCACATATTTTCTCATCAAATGCCTCTCAATTTTTTTTGTGGCTTCGTGGGCATTAGAAAATAGACACTTAAATTGTGGTATTATTGGAAGATACCATAGAACCTCTAAAGGAGAACCTCTAGTCATCTCATTATAATCACCATCATCTTTCTTAATTTTGTATCTTGAAGTCCCACATTTAGGGCACTTATTCAACCCTTCATACTCATTTCTGAATAATATACAGTCATTAGGGCAAGCATGTATCTTCTCATATTCCAAACCCATCAAATACAAAATTTCTTTGCCCTCATACATTCGTTTTGGAGGTGAATTCCCCTTTGGAAGAATATCGCTCAGTAGTTCAAGCAATTTTGTGAAACTAGCATTGGTCCACAATTTTTTGCTTTCAAGTTCATCAATTTCAACACGGTTGTCAACCTTATGTAATCATCTTTACACCCTGGGTATAAAGGCATCTCTATATCACTACACGAAGTTTCAAAAGTGGGAGAGACCTATGTAAAGGATTCAGACCTTATGTCACGAACATATTTGAAATTCTATAACCAAAGTCTTCATTCACAACCTTATCCTTTCCAAACAATAGTAGTCTTTCTAATTTCTCCATATCTTATCCAATTTGTATACCTCAAATTTATCCCATCACGGATAAGATGCTCTTTAATCTCAGAAATACTCTGCTGACTATCATTTAAACATTTGACACAAGGACAATAGTACAATCCATATCTTTTACTAAGGGTATTTCTCTGAGCAAACTCAAGAAACCTTTCAACCCCATCCTCATATTCTTTGCTAATTTTCTTAGCTTTCATCCAACTACGATCCGTTGTTCTACAAAGTCAATGAACATAGTTGTCAATTGTTTAAATTAAAATTGACTAACACTTAATTACAAATTAAAGGGAATGTCTCTTTTTTAAAAATAAAAAAATCGATAGAATTTCTCCTTAAATATATAACAAAGGGAAAATTAGAGTGAATGACCAAGAAAAAGTTATATTTATTATAAATAATATTAAAAATTGTAATTATTTAAAAGGACCATAAATATATTAAATATATTATAAAAATGAAATATATAATTACTTTAAAAAATTAGATTAAGTAATTTCTTAAAAATTGGTATATATAGTGAATGAGCGAAAATGTTGATAAAAATAAAATCAAACAAATATATATAAGTTTTGGAAAATAGTTAAACAAAAATTATTTTAATCAAAATTAAAACTATCATTCATAACATATTTCAACATGCATAAAGTTTTATAAAAATATTAAATTAATTTAATATAATTTCTTTTCAAACACTTGTTTCTAATTTAAAGTTTATAGAAGAAAATAAAAATAGATTTGTATATAAAATTTAGTTTTTTGTAAAAATAAATTAAAACACATATATACTTAAAGAAGTAAATTTTTGTAAAAATATTACTCCCTTTAGGTCCTCCATTCTAATTTTTCCTATAACAAATCCCAAATTATTTTAAAAATAATCAAATCAATCAATCAACCAAACCAACTTAACAATGTAATAAACAAATTAAAGATAGGATAAATTTGAAGAAATATAACAAATAAAAAAAATAAGAATTCAATTTCAAACCAATTCAATGAATAAACATTTTTAAAGCTAAAACCTCTGAATCTAAAATAGGAACACAAATAATATCTATTTGTAATAAAATTTTAAACAACCCTTTATTATCAATCAAAGTTCATAACAAAAAAACAATTCACAAAACAATGAACAGATTATTTATTACTAAATTATCAAATTTATTACAAAAAATTACCAAAAATTCGAAATAAATATCAAAAAATTATTTAAAAAATAAAAAAGGTCAAAACTAATCAACTTCAAACACTTAAACATGTTTCTAATACCGTATATAGGAAGGAATTGGAGCTTTCTCACACCAAATGCTGCCAATCAACAACTCAAGCACACAAAAAAAACGTAAAATCAACAATGTAAAACTAACAAAATTATTTGAAATACAACAGATTTTTATGGTCAAAACATCCAAGAAACTAAGAAAAATTGAAAAGATTGAAAGAAGACGATACTCACGCAGTAGAGACGATTCAAAGGTGTGAAGTTGGGCGTTCAAACGGCGGTGGACGGCAACAAGACACCACAAGTTAAATGGAAGGGCTTAAACGGTAGGAAAGGTAGGGGAATGGCTGGTAATGGAAGTTTATTGGTGGTGGGACAGAGGGGGACCACAGCGTTTTTGTTAATAACTGTCATGGAAAATCAAACGTCATGCCACTTATTTACAAAAATACCCCCGCCTTTTTTTCCACGGTGTTTTTCTTCTTAACTGCATTTTTTTACAACGTTAAATGTCTTTTTTTTAGTAGTGGAAAGATTAGCAAGCAAAATCCCATTATTGTTTCCTTGATGGTTTCTCTAGTTATTTTCAAGTACCCATTGCACTGGAGCACCTGGAGAAGACAACATTCACTTGTGATTTTGGGACTTATGCTTACAGAAGAATTCCATTCAGACTTTGTAACGCTCGAGGAACCTTCCAAAGATGCATGATGTCAATCTTTAATGATTTCTTGGGGGATTGCATGGAGGTATTCATGAATGACTTTAGTGTGTATGGTAACTCTTTTGCTTCCTGCTTGTCTAGCTTAGAAAAGGTTTTACAAAGATGCATTGAAAATAAGCTAGTTCTAAATTTTGAAAAATGCCACTTTATGGTCAATGAGGGCATAGTTTTTGGCCATTTGATTTCTTGCAAGGGCATAGAAGTGGATAAGGCAAAAAATTAAAATTATCTCCTCCCTTCCATATTCTACTAATCTTAAAGAAATTTGATCCTTTTTGGGGCATGCGGGGTTCTATAGGAGATTTATAAAAGACTTTAGCAAAATTGCCTTGCAACTTTCAAATCTTTTGAAAAAGGATGTGCAGTTTGAATTTAATAAAACCTGTAAAATTGCCTTTAATATTTTAAAAACCAAACTGGTTTCTCCACCCATCCTAGTTTCTCCAAATTGGGATTTACACTTTGATATTTCTTGTTATGCATCTAACTTTGCTATTGGGGCCATGCTAGGACAGAAAGAGGATAAACTTTCAGGAGTGATTGCTTATGCCTCAAAGACCTTGGATGCTGTGCAAGTCAATTACATAACCACTGAGAAAGAGCCTTTTGCTGTAATTTTTGCTCTAAATAAATTTAGACCTTATTTGATTAATTCCAAGGTTGTTGTATTCATTGACCATGCAGCAGTGTGATATCTTTTTAAGAAACTGTATTTAAAACCTCAGTTGCTTCGTTGGGCTCTCCTCTTACAAGAGTTTGATATTGAGATAGAGGACTAAGCCGAAGCTAAAAATCATATGGCCAATCACTTAAGCCAGTTGCCCTTAGACACAAGGAGAGTTGATAAATCTAACCTTATCTTTGATTCTTTTCCTGATGAGATATTATGTTCCATATAGCTCTTAGGGAGCCTTGGTATGCTGATATTGTGAATTATCTTATGACCAAACTAACCCCACCTTCTATTTCTACTTATCAGGTACAGAAGCTCTAACCTGAGCCTAAGTATTATGTATGGGATGACCTATTCTTATGGAGACTGTGTCAGGACCAGATCATAAGATGGTGTGTACCTCATTTTATAGGTTTCATTAAATTCAAACTGCACATCCTTTTTCAAAAGATTTGAAAGTGGCAAGGCAATTTTGCTAAAGTCTTTTATAAATCTCCCATAAAACCCCGTATGCCCCAAAAATGATCAAATTCCTTTAAGATTAGTAGAATATGGGAGGGAGGAGATGTTGGAAATTGTGCCCTAGGGGCCAATCATTATGTTTTGAACATTGTTCATTTATGAATTTATTAATTACGTTATCATATTATTTGCATGTTTACTATGATGACTATCCTTGGATAACTCATGGTTTATCCTAAATGTCCCTGGTCGGTCATCTATGTGGGAGCAAAGATAAAATAAGACCAGTATGACTTTAAAGATATATAGAGATATAAATTAAAGTCATAGGCACATGTAAGAGTACAAGGTGTTGGACCGACCCGCTATGAGAGAGCTGCATGGGTTAAGTCATAAGCTTCTCTCATATACAAACCATGTTACTGTGCCCTTTGACCTGAGATCATCATGGATTCCTACATGAGAAATGCTTAGCTTTGACCTAGTCAAAAGTCACTTTTGACCGAGTGATCATAAAGACTATGTTTAGGCTTAGTGGTTTTTCATGCAGAGGAATGTGAATGGTCAAGATGGAATCTGTCCCTCACATTCGTAGAGAGACATTACTGGGCCCCTCGATGAGTGAGTCTGAGAAATGTATGGCCATACTATAATGGAAAGATAGTTCCGTTTCTATACTCAGACTACTCAGGGATCGAGAAAGTAACGGTCATGAATAGGAGGATGACGTTCTCCATGCCTCGTCCATGACCAAAATGTCGTGTGACAAAAGGGACGCGATATGGTTGTATGAAAGGTTGCATCGTTCAAGGATCCTCATATGTTTTGGGTAGTCGTGATGTCTTGCTAGAGACCGCTTACGGCTTGTGAGTCATTATAGTTAATGGCCCACTGCCAACTTCATATGGGCCTACAGGGTCGCACACAAAATAGCCCAACACGAGTTATGATGTCCAGATTCATTGAATCTAGGATATGTCCAGATTCAATGAATAAATAGGGTGGATGTGTATATATATATTCGTATATATATATTATATATAAATATAAGAGATATTAATTGTTAGATTTAATTTATAAGGATAAATTAGATCTATGTAAATTAATTCCGTCATATCTTTATTTTTGAATTAGATAAATAGGTGAATTAAATCTGTGAGACGGATTTAATATAAACCGTATTTATTTAATTGTTCTCTTATCTAATTATGCAATATTTGATATTGTATTAATTTCGGAATTAATTTGGGATTAATTTTGAAATTAAAATATCACTCATAATACCTATAGCATCCTATATATTCGATATTAGGGAGCTAGGGTTTGAAGAGTGAGAGTGAAAGCACCAACAGATAAGAGACGGCCTAAGAGAGATAAGAGTGGACGGATTCTCTGAAAACCCTAGACGGACATAGACGCTAGCACGTCGTTCGAGGTTGAGGGCTACTCGTGTGGATACCGGTAGAGGAAGCCGACCGGAGTTGTCGACTTCGAACGATAAAGGAGGCGAGCAGAGGCATCCTGAACGGCGGAATCACCAAGCCACTCGGAAACCGAACACCGAAGGTAATACTTCTTACTACTTGACTTAAACGCGATCGGTAGATTCGGGCAAGGGATTGAAAAGTTTTAAAATTTTGTGTTGTTTTCCGCTGCGCGTCGTCTTTCAATTCCCTTCAGTGGCATCAGAGCCGTGCCGTTCTGTGTTTAAGTTAGGTTCGGTTGTTTGATACATATGATGTATGTTGAATGTCTTGGTCGATCGTGTGCGCTATGTCTGACTAGTTGTTTCTGTAATTCGAATTGAATGTGCATAGTTGTATAACCTGTAATTCGAATTGAACGTGCCTATTGTACAATCCTTGTGCGAAAATAACCGTTAAGAACGTAGAAGATAATCGTCGTAGGAGATTATGTATGACATATAGGGAATCCGAATTGAAACTGAATTCATTCGTTACATGTATGTGCGATTGTGCGTAAGGCGGTCATGTATGTGATACATGTGTGTACGATTAATTGATATTGATCAATTGACATTGACGGGGATCTAAGAAAACCGAATTGGAAGAAAACTGAATTGGAATTATCGGAAAAAAAAATTGAGACTTAATTGTGCAAGAGTAATGGTGCTACTCACATATGTTTGTTATTGTTTGACTTAATTGAGACTAACAAAACGGTTTTGGGTCTCAAGGCATTAGATGGGATTAAGACATGCCGGATCATATGATGATAGAATCCCATAAACATCTAAGAGTTACATTCGATGTAATTGGTAAAGGTGTTACCTACCTAAATAACTTAATTTTAAGCGTCCTGCCAAAGCGGACTTAAGTTTAAGCCAAATATGGATCTTAGCCCACTAATTAATGCATTGAGGGTTGTATATTTAGTGGGAGATTGCTAATACAATTGCATATTTTTTAATTGTAGAATCATGACGACTAGTAATACTGCTACATAAATACTAATGCTTTATGTTAGGCCTAATTAAACCCCTTTTTCCTTGATTTTTGACATAATTATTCCCTCTTTGTTTCCATCAATCTTTTGGTCCATTCCTACATGATTTTCATGTAGAATCCAAATATTAAATTAGATTTATTAAAATCAAACTCCTGATTGAGGTCAAATTGTTTATATTATTTGATGGCATTTTTCTAGTTTTTGTTACACTTTTTGTCATATTTGAATGATATTTGTGCTTAATTAAGATTGAGAGTCTTTACTTTAAGATAGTGTTGTTTGAGCATAAAATTGTCATATTTATCCATTAATTGCATTCAATTGATTTTTGGGACAATCCATACCTCAAACCATTTCTTTTTATTTCAGGACACTCAAGAATGAGAGCCAGGAGTGGAGACTAAGGAAGTGCAGCACACAAGACGCAACAACCCCTCTGCCAGGTTTTGTCACGGCCAACTCATATTTTGCCACGGCGAAGTAAGGATTTTTCCACCTGAAGTTTCCTTTGGGAAGGTTCGTCGCAGCGAAGACACAACATCAAGCAGAAGTCTTCTCGGCCATGGTTCGCCGCGGCGAAACCATATCTTCCCCTCTATGAACCCCTCAAATCAGCAACCCAAACCCAAACCATTTTTAGAAATTTTACCTACCCACTCACACAACCAACTTGGTATACCTCATTACCGGTTTAGAAACCTTATTTTTGTGAAAGTGACATCACACACTCAGACCATAGCCTCCATCTCCGTTCTCTCTCATCTTTCTCTCATTTGTAACATTCCGACTTTTAGACCTAGAAGTACCAGAAATAGCCTGAATTGGATAGGCTACTAGACCCTTTTTTAGCAGAAGTCCCAAAGATGAGAAAGGAAGCCAAAGCAGTTTTAGGGACTAAGCAGCAAAGTAAAAGTTTTCAGGGGCTCAAGTATAATCAAGGCTAGAGGCTCCAGTAAAGTCTTAAGGGCCCAGAAAGAGAAAAGAGAGTAGAAACAGGCCAAGGGTTAAGTTAGAAACCTCAAAGAGAGGATTGTATGAAGCTAAGTCCAAGCAGGGACTAAACTGTAAATTCAGAAAGTTATGACCAACAAGGGTAAAAATGGAAGAGTATACAGAGAATTTCAAGAAAATCTTAAAAAATGGGAAAAAATATTCTAAGGCTCTTCTGTGAAGAGAAAAGACAAAAATACCCCGGAGGTAGCTTAAATAGAATTTATGAGGTTATGGCTGGTGAAAAGTATACCGTTTGAGGTAATTATTTGAAATAGCAAGAGACCTAAAAAATGTACAAAAAAATGAGGTTAAATAGTTGAAAGGTTGATCTAATTTATAAAATTAGTCCCACAACCAAAAGGCTAGTGGAGTGGTTTTAATAAATTAAAAAGCTGATTATGCCGCTAAAAGGGCATTTTAGTAAATGAATTTTTATGCAAGGCTTAAAGGAAGTGTTATGGCCTAAAAAAGTTTATAGATACTCTCTAAAATTAAAAGAAATTTATGGAGCAGATAGAAAAATTTTTTTGAGCTATGGAAGGCCATAAAGAAAGTCGGAGAAACGTGGGCCAAGTAAAATAAGAGGAAACTTAGGGAACAAGTTTGATCCAATAGCTAGGATCTAATCTCTCTTCTCCTCCACCACTTTTGTGACACTTAGCACCTTTTAGAAGAATGAGATAAGGATGATGCAAGAAGATGATGCGATTAATTATGAAATTTGGCATGATGAACGCGTTAAAAATGGCCCAGTATACGATTTATAATGAGTTTTCAAAGTTAATGGTCAGAATCTGGGAATCAGGGTTTTTGGCAAATGGACAGTGTTGCTTTTCTCAAAAACCTGACGCTTTCTCATAAGGAATTGGACAATGAGATTATTTGTCCTTGAAAGAGGACTTAAAGAGCTTTAAGTAGAATTTTGAACCACCCCAATTGGAGTTTTTTAGAATAAGTTATGAATTTTTGAAGTTGGGCCAGAAAAACTAGATTTTTACCCGATGAACAGTAAAAATATGAAATTTAGCATTTTTATGGTAAAAAGTGAGCTTAAGACCATCCAATGTGGTCAAAAATGGTTTTAAAAGGAACCTAAGTCAATATATTAGTACGGTGTGACACGTACCCTAGTAGAGATTGCATATGAGGAAAGTCTTGACCGTGAAGTACCTCTCTAAGATTGGGAAGTGGTTCTTTAGATCAGAGCGACGCTACTCTAGTAAGAGTAAGCTATCCTCTAAAGGAATGAAATGGAAAGTAAGTGGTTGAGTTGACGATGCTCCAGTCAGAGTAATCTGTCCTCCCATAGGAAAAGTAGAAGTACCCGAGGTAAGGCACAAGACGGACCTTACCCTAGAGAGAGAGAGAGTGAAACTGGTTAAGACAACAGAAGCGTGATATGCAAACAGATGCTCCTCGAGCTTAACAAGGTACTATGGAATACTAAAGGATAATGAGAAAATGATAATATAAGTCCTCTCCTGATGTGGTCCAAATTGTTAAGAGACAGCAAGGACTATAGAGTCCTAAGATAAGACAGGGTAGCATTGATATAATAGTAGGTTAATGGGCTCTAGAGATGAGCCAATGCCTAGGAATTCGAAAGGCACAAAGAAAGGAAAGTGGCATAAGGAAGCTAAAACTAAGGGCTAAAGAAATATGGGAAGTCTAAGAATTCTAGGAGTTGACAGAAAGGATTGAGTAAAGCTTAAGAAGACAATACTAATATCTGTGATCAGTCTTGGGGAATAATCAGTCAAGTTACTAGCTGAGTGGAGGTGACTTATTTTATTACTCAACTCTATGGTCTAGAGTCTCCTAGAGATCCTAAGATGGCTCAGATTGATGATAGTATTCCAGGGTCACGATGGATCCTGAAGAGGCTTATGATAGAGTGCAGTATCCCCTGAGGTCATAGTAGACCAAGCCTAAGAGAAAATGGCTGAGCCATAAGGGTAAAAGTACAGTACCTCTTTGGCAAGATAATGACCAAAGATGAGTTTAAGATACTGAAATCTCCTTCAGTGGTGGACTACTGTAGAGAGAGTACCCTTGACTTGTTCTAGACATCTCTATTGTTGATTAGACTGAGCTCAATTCTGTTCTAGTCAATGAAGGAAAGAAAGGAGATATGCCCTTAAAGTAAAGAGGAATGGTAGGGTATACAGCAAAGAATAGATAAAGACTGTATTAAGAGAACCCGAAATGCCATGTTATAGTAAAATACCATGAAGAGAGGAACACTGTCGTGGTATTATAATGAAAGAATGAGCCTAAAGTATAGGAAGAATATGAGTAGTAGTGAGAAAATGCTTAAAAGCAAAGGCCATGCTCATATAAGTGAAAAAAGTATAAAACGACAAGTCATGTAACTATGGAGCCCAGGGTTGAAACCCAAAAATGAGGTATAAAGAAAAGTTGAAGAGGTTAGAGTTAAGTATGAGTGGGGATATTCTCCTTAGTTAACCTCTCATTAAAGGTAAGAATAGAGGGTTGACTCAGAATTTCGAGAACGAAATTCTTTTGAGAGGGGGAGAATTGTAACATCCTGACTTTTAGACCTAGACGTACTAGAAATAGCATGAATTGGATAGGCTACTAGACCTTTTTTTAGCAAAAGTCCCAAAGATGAGAGAGGAAGTAGGGACTAAACTGCAATGTAAAAGTTTTCAGGGGCTCACGTATAATCAAGGCTAGAGGCTCCAGTAAAGTCTTAAGGGCCCAGAAAGAGAAAAGAGAGTAGAAACAGGCCAAGGGTTAAGTTAGAAACCTCAAAGAGAGGATTGTATGAAGCTAAGTCCAAACAGGGACTAAACCGTAAATTCAGAAAGTTATGACCAATAGGGGTAAAAATGGAAGAGTATACAGAGAATTCCAAGAAAATCCCAGAAAATAGGAAATAATATTCTAAGACTTTTCTATGAAGAGAAATAACAAAAATACCCCTGAGGTAGCTTAAATAGAATTTATGAGGTTATGGTCGGTAAAAAGTATACCGTTTGAGGTAATTATTTGAAATAGCAAGAGGCCTAAAAAATGTACACAAAAATGAGGTTAAATAGTTGAAAGGTTGATCTAATTTATAAAATTAGTCCCGCAACCAAAAGGCTAGTGGAGTGGTTTTAATAAATTAAAACGCTGATTATGCCGCTAAGAGGGCATTTTAGTAAGTGAATTTTTATGCAAGGCTTAAAGGAAGTATTATGGCCTAAAAAAATTTATAGATACTCTCTAAAATTAAAGGGAATTTATGGAGTAGATAGAAGAATTTTTTTGAGCTCTGGAAGGCCATAAAGAAAGTCGGAGAAACGTGGGCTAAGTAAAATAAGAGGAAACTCAGGGAACAAGTTTGATCCAATAGCTAGGATCTAATCTCTCTTCTCGTCCACCACTTTTGTGACACCTAGCACCTTTTAGAAGAATGAGATAAGGATGATGCAAGAAGATGATGCAATGATGATGTAAAAGTCAACCTAGAGTTCCAAAATTGTCTTTACCCTTTCTATTAGCCACTGAGGCCATTTTTGTCCATTCAAGCTAAAGTTTTGGCTATAACTACCCCACCTTGGAAGATCATTTTGGCAGCCATTTGTAGAGGGAAAACTCTACCAAAATTTAGAGAGAAAAACATGGGGGTGAAGACCAAGAAGAAGGAACAAGATTCAAGCTTCAAGATTAAGGTATGTGATGGTTGTAGCATCTGACTTGATACCTATTTTGAATAAGTTACTCTTTGTATCTAATTTTGGAATTTGACATGATTAAAGTACACTCTGTAAGCTTTAAATCCATGGGTAGAACACTTCATTTGGATATGTGTACGACTTATGGTGATTTTTCAAAATTAGGGTTTGAAATCAGGAAACAGTGTTTAACCTTTGGAAAGGTGTCAAATTCCATAATACTCCAGTACTGTTCAGCATAGAATTGGTTTCTAAAACTATTTTTTCTTTAAAGAGAACTTAAGGATCTTTCAGTGAGACTTGGAACCACTCAGTTTTGATTTTTCTAGAATTAATTATGAATTTTCATGTTTGAGTAAAAATTCTGGAATTTCTGTGTGAACAGTACCCATGAAGCAAAATTTTTAGATTTGATCTTCTTGAATCTAAGACGATCTAAAGTGGTCCTAATTGAAAAGAAATGGATCTTAAGGATGATAAATGATGAGATTTATGTTAGAAAAGCTAGAAAGAAAACCCTAAAACCAAGAGAAAGGGTTGAGGTTCAAGAGAGCTAGTCATGAATATTATGTAATCTAGTAGTCCTAATGGATTGTATGATCCTTATGGCTATGTTTAGGAATTTGGAACATCCAAAAGGATATTTGATGATGTTAACTAAATACCCACATGGTTGGAAAGTCAAGGGAGTTAAAGAAAAAGTAAGAGGAAAGCTTGAGGTGCAAGGTAGTGAACTTACCTATTGTCATTGCTTGGTGTTATATGCTTGTGTGTTGCTGTATATATGTTATTTGAATGTTATTGACATGTTTTAGCTACTGTAATTACTACTCATGATGAGTAGATTATGTCTCCATGGCCATGTATCAAGAAGTTAGCTTTGAGCATGCTAATATGTCACTAATTAACAAGAGAATAAACAAGTTATGTGTAGTGCATTAGCATGCATCTAGCATGATTAATATGGTCTTGTTTGCTACTGAGATTCCCCCAAATCTCACCCCCTCCCTAACCAACCATTTAGGTCCATCAATAATGGGTAATAAAGAAGCAAGGAGAAGAAAGTAGAGAATTGTTCATGTTAATGAATGATATTATTATTCAATGTGTAATTCTCCTATTATGTAATTTATATTATGGATGCCTATGATGCCATGTATTTAATTATAATACTTATGGCATATATAGAAATGTATGAGAATAAATGGGAAAGAGTAAACCAAGTTTTATATACCAAAGAAATAAAAAGAATTAAAGTAAAGAGATGTTAAGAGATAAAACGTAAGTCCTGGAGCAATGAATTTGTAGCTCCAGTTTGACCTATCAAACGAATGAGTTTGTTAGGATTAAGGTTTTGATGATAACAAAGTAAGAAATTTGTGTTTCGGTATGTTGATCGATCATCTAATGGATCAAGGACTTATCGCTGATAGATAATATCTCTGTATAATCAAGTAACTTAGCAGAAACTTTGATCGATAATTTGTTAGATAATGTGTTGATCGATCAATTGATCGATCATTGTTAACTTAGTTATGTATGAAAGTCTGGAGTAAATTATTGATCACTTGATCGATAATCAGGATGATCAAACATCTGTCGGATAAAGGGATACAAATCTGATAGGCAATTATCGATCACATGATCGATAAACAGATTATCGATAAGAAGACAGATAAATGGTAATACGCCCTATTTATTCTATGTTTTGCTTTAGCCATCATTTATTGATCACTTTATCGATCAATGACTTATCGATAACGTGATTGAACATTGCTTCATAACCCTCTCTAATTACAGGTACTTATTTCAGTAGCTTATGATCACCTGATCGATCACCAAATTATCGATCACATGATCGATCATCGGTACATCGCTTTTAGTTTATGGTTCTTCGATCATCAGATCGATAATCAGATTATCGATAATATGATCGATCATTGTACTTACATGTCTACCTTATTTTTTCACATAACGTGATCGATAAATCAGTTCTTTGACTTTACAGGATTAAACCACTTTATCGATAACTTGATTGATCATTCATTAATCGATCACCTATTCGATCAACCTACATTGTCTATGTTTTCATTGAATATACTTTTGCTTATTGTTTATCAATAACGTTATCTATCATCTATTTATCGATAATGTGTTTGAAAATTATTGCTTTAAAATCTATTTCTATAACACCGTGTTTATTGATAACCTAATCAATTAACAAGTGTTCAATCACTTGTTCGATCAAGGAGCAATTTTAGTTTAAACTTCAACCAGTCACGATGGTTCTCAAAATCTATCATCTATTTCATTCGAGTTTTTCTCAGCCTTCATGTTTGTCTTAATTCTCTATTTGAAAAAGATTCAAAATCAAAAGCGACCTTGATCTTCTTTTTCTCTTCATATCAGTATAAAGTCACTGTTTCATTTTATCGATCACCTGATCGATAAACCATTAATCCATCACTTGATCGATAAACTTAGTCATCTATTTCAAAAGCTCTTACCCTGAATAATCGATAACCTGATCAATCAACCAGTAATCGATCAGTACTTCGATCAAGCATGTGTAGTTATTGCTCAGCACATTTAACAACTGAATGATTCTACTTATAAACTATAAATGTTCATTTTATCATTTGTTCGGTTTTGCTTTTGATCTTACTCTACAAAGAAAAACTTATTGAATTAATGTATTATTATAGATTACAAAGAAAAACCCAACGGCTCTCCAACAGTTACCTAAGTAGCCTGTAACCTACCTTGTTAGAAGCATTAATGGCGAAAACCGTTGCAACTGGGAAAACACGCAATCAGACTCTCAACGGCTAAAAGCTCTTCCGTCTACTACCTCAACTATAAAAGGCGCGAAGAAGCATTAAATGAACAGATTGAATACGCGAGCCACCCTCTATTGATCATTTATTGTTGCATTCAATACTCTGTTCTTCCATACACCGAGATTCAGTGATTATCATTTATTCACTCTGTAAGAGAGTTTATATTTTTCATCATTAATCACGTCTTGTGTGAAACTCAAGAGTGTGGACTCTTGAGTGGGATTGTAACCTTACGGGTAGTAAGGGGGAGTGATTGAGAGTATCAATTACTGTATTGCTGCACCAAGAGCCCGATCAACCTTGGAATATAGTAGAATACACATAGGTGTTCTGAGGACTGGACGTAGGTCAAGTGGTTGAGACCGAACCAGTATAAATTCTATGTCCACTTTTCTACAGTGAAATCTCTCTAACTCATACTCTCTGTTTCTGTTAGTTCATTGTTTTAATTTCGTAAAATTTTTATAACTCACCCAATTCACCCCCCTCTTGGGTGAGACTACCACTAACATTGGGTATCAGAGCAGTCACTTCAGTAAAGACTTGACAGTCTGAAGAGAGATCCCATGGCAGGACTCGGAGACAGCATGCTACCCGAAGGGTGTTCAATATCCAAACCATCTAGCTTCAACAGAGAAAACTATACCTTCTGGAAACCGAGCATGGTAACTACATTCCTACGAAAATCATAGACGGACAGCAAGTATGTAAGAGTCCCAGTGAGTTCGATGAAGAAGACAGAAAGTTGGTGACTCTGAATGACAAAGCCATCAACATACTTACCTGTGCACTGAGCCAAAGAGAATACTTTCGAGTTTCCAGTCTGGAAACTGTGAAAGAAATGTGGGAAGCATTGGAGATAACTCACGAAGGAACCTCCCGTGTAAAACAGAGCAGAATCAACACACTCACCACAGAATTCGAGCTATTCAGAATGAAGGATGGAGAGAGTGTCCGAGACATGGAAGTCAGATTCTCACATCTCATAGATCACCTCACAACACTCGGAAAGAAGTATAGTCAGGAGGACCAAGTGAGAAAAATCTTAAGTGGTCTCACAAAAGAATGGGAGCCGAAGGTAACAACCATTGAAGAAATGAAGGGAGAATCAATTGGCTTAGTTGCAATGCTATTCGGAAGCCTTGCACAATATGAGAGCAAGCAAAGATATAAAAGGGAGATGAACGAGAAAAACCTCAAAAGTATCGCTCTCAGAACTCAAGAGAGCAAAGATGACAATGAAGAAGACCTAGAGGATGACGAAATGGGTCTTATTGTCAGAAGATTCAAGAAATTCTACAAGAGCAAAGTCGGAAGGAAGTTTCAGTCAAAACACAGAGTCTCCAAATCTCAGAATGAGCCAAAAGAACAGATCATTTGCTTCGAATGCAAGAAACCAGGACACATCAAAGCAGAGTGTCTCCAGTTATACAAGATGAAGGACAGAGAAAAGAAGAAAGAAAGATTCAGAAAGAAGAAAGCCTTTGTCACATCAATCTGGGGAGATAGTTCTTCAGAAGAAGAAGAAGAAAGTAACGACGAAGAAACTGCCAACATCTGTCTTGTGGCTCAGGAAGATGAAGAATCAGAGACAGATGAGGTAATCACTTCTGAACCCTCCTATGATGAATTACAGTCTGAATACAATGCATTACATTTAGAATTAGTAAGAATTGCAAAGGAGTTAGTAAGCTCTAAGAAAAGAATAAAATTTCTAAAGGAACAGCAAACAAAGCAGAAGAACAACACAGTGCCACATCCAGTATGTACGGAATATGAACAGAACAGAAAGAAGACCGAGGATCTCACAAAAACCTTAGAAAAATTCACTAAGGGTGGTGAAATGCTCAAAGTGATTTTGGGAGTTCAACGGTGTTCGATGGATAAAACTGGAATAGGATATGATCCTGTTTAAGATAAGATGAAGGGAAAGAAGAAGAGTAGTGGCCGATCGTATCTTACCTTCTTTAGAAATACTATTCACTCCTCTAATCCTTTTGCACTATGTTCTTATTGTAACTGTAAAGGTCATACAACCTCTTCTTGCTATCATAAGAAGAAAGGAATTTACGGGACATTAAAATGGGTGCCCAAAGGTACTTATGTGCCTAGGACAACTCATACTAACCAAAAAGGACCCAAGAAGGTATGAGTACCTAAAATATGATTGTATTGTTACAGGTATGCCTCAAAGCATCCAGAACGAACAAATGGTACATCGACAGTGGATGCTCTAGACATATGACGGGTGATACTGAGAAGTTCACATCACTCAAACCAAAAGAAGGAGGCAAAGTAAGCTTCGATGGCAATCAGTCTGGAAGAATTGCTGGAATAAGAGAAATAGGAAGTGACAAAGGAATGAAGGTTGAAGATGTGTACTATATGGAAGGTCTATGTCACAATCTACTCAGCGTCAGTCAGAGTACCGACAAGAACAATTGGGCGATCTTCGATTCAGAAGAATGCTTAGTCATAAGCAAAGATGACTTGCCATTGAAGAATGAAGAGTTGAATATAAAACTAAGAGCTCCAAGGGACAGTAACTGTTATACGCTCCAAATTGACTCAAAATCTTCTGAAAACTGTTTTATTAGCAAAAAGGAGGAAAGTTGGGTTTAGCATAAATGTCTAGCACATGTTAACATGAATCAACTTTCAAAATTAAGAAAAAAAGATTTGGTTGTTGGTTTACTGAAAATTCAATATGAACATGATATTATTTGTGATGCCTGTCAGAAGGGTAAACAAACAAAGTCTTCGTTTAAATCAAAGAAGACAGTCTCAACTGAAAGGCCAGTCTAAATGCTTCATATGGATTTGGTTAGTCTGTCGAGAGTGAAAAGTTTCGGTGGAAATCTATACACTTTTGTGATAGTTGATGACTATTCGAGATTCACTTGGACTTTGTTTCTTTCCTCTAAATATGAAATGTTTAATGCATTCATTGTTTTTGCCAAAAAGGTCCAAAATGAGAATGCTATTTCCATTGTGTTAATCAGGTCTAATCACGAAGGAGAATTTGAAAACAATGAATTCGCAGACTACTATGATGAGCATGGAATTGATCACAACTTTTCAGCACCAAGAACTCCTCAACAAAATGGTGTTGTTGAACCAAAAAATAGAGTGCTCACAGAAATGGTAAGGGCAATGCTGAACGAGAAAGGAATTTCACAAGTGCTCTAGGCAGAAGCAATGAGCACGGCTTGATATATCTCCAATAGAGCTTACATCAAAACACTGCTCGGGAAAGCACCATATGAGCTATACAAAGGAAGAAAGCCTAACCTGGCTGATCTAAAGATCTTTGGGAGTAAGTGCTACATTCACAACAACAATAAAGAGAATCTTAGTAAATTTGATCCTAAAGCTGATGAAGGTTTATTTCTTGGTTACTCTAATCGTAGTAAAGCTTATAGGGTTTTCAACAAATGTATTTTAACAATTGAAGAATCAATACATGTTATGCTTGCTGAAACTGAGCCGATTTCAAAACCTCTAGATGATGATGCTGAGATCGTTCAAAATTTGCAAAAACTGAATTTAAACAAATTTTCAAACAAATTACCTTCAGAAGATTGTTTAGAACATAAAAATGATTTAAATGAACCTTCTTCACAAGAAAATTTAGAGCAGCCTAAGGCTTGGAGACATAACTGAGACCATCCTCTGGAACAAGTCATTGGTAAAGTCAATAAAGGGGTCAAAACCCAGAGACAAGTGTTCAATGAAGTGCGCTTCTCTGTATTCATCTCGCATATTGAACCTACCAATGCTGACGAGGTCCTATCTGATAAATTCTGGATAGTTGCAATGCAGGAAGAGCTTAACCAATTTGAGAGAAATCAAGTTTGGGAATTGGTACCCAAACCTAATGATCATCTGGTCATAGGCACTAAATGGGTATTCAAAAATAAGCTCGATGAATCTGCACAAATCGTCAGAAACAAAGCCAGATTAGTAGCTAAAGGCTATAATCAGGAAGAAGGCATTGATTATGAGGAAACCTATGCTCCAATGGCTAGATTGGAGGCCATACGAGTACTCTTAGCCTTTGCTTGCATAAAAGATGTCAAATTATATAAAATGGATGTTAAAAGTGCATTTTTGAATGGCTATATTTTAGAAGAAGTTTTTATTGAACAACCTCCTGGTTTTGAAGACTCAAACTTTCCTGATCACGTTTATAAATTGAAAAAGGCTTTATATGGTTTAAAACAAGCTCCTAGAGCCTGGTACGAACGACTTAGCAATTTTCTGATAGAAAAAGGATTTGAAAGAGGCAAAGTGGATGCTACTCTTTTTATTAAAAGAAGTAGGAAAGATCTTTTGATTGTTCAAATTTATGTGGATGATATTATTTTTGGAGCTACTAATGAAGATCTTTGTCAAGAGTTTGCTAAGCTAATACAGTGAGAGTTTGAAATGTTGATGATGGGAGAACTGAATTTCTTTCTGGGATTACAAATCAAGCAGAAGAAAAATAGCATAGTTATATCCCAGACAAAGTATCTAAAGGAGTTACTAAAGAAATATGGGTTAGAAAATGCCAAAGATGTAAAAACTCCTATGAGCTCAACCATCTCGTTAGACGCAGACGAAAAGGGTAAGGACGTGAATCTGACCAGATATAAAGGAATGATTGGTTCATTACTCTATCTCACTGCTAGCAGGCTGGATATTCAATTCAGTGTGGGAATGTGCGTAAGATATTAATCAGTCCCAAAAGAATCACATGAAGAAGTTGTTAAGAGAATTCTCAGATACCTTGTCGGAACTCAGAATTTGGGAATCTGCAAAGAAGGGAGTAGAATATCTAATAGGATACTCAGATGCAGATGATGGAGGATATAAGATGGATAGAAAGAGCACTAGTGGACAATGTCAATTCTTTAGAGGGTGCCTTGTCTCGTGGTCAAGCAAAAAATAGAATACTGTGGTAATTTCCTCAACAGAATCAGAATATGTTGCCACTGCCAGCTGTTGTGCTCAGATTTTATGGCTAAGACAATAACTACAGGATCTAGGAATCAACTTGAGAGAGATTCCAATCCTATGTGATAATATGAGTATGATAAGCCTATCCAAGAATCTAGTCCATCATGCCCGAACTAAGCATATCGATGTTCGACATCATTTTATTCAGGATCATGTTCAACAGAAAGATGTAAAAGTAGAATTCATTCCCACCGAATATCAAATAGCAGACATTTTCATAAAGCCTCTAGATCAACATAAATTCAACTACTTTAGAAGAGAATTGGGAATGGTAAATCCCAATGAGTTGTAAGAAATCTTATATTATCTCTCAAATTTGAATCTTTAGATTTAATGTTTTGATGATTAAATGACTAACTTAAGCATCGGAGTGGATAGAAATTTGTTTTGCAGGAAGCTCTATTTTGTCGAAGAAAAACAAAGGTAAACAGAGTATGGAATAATCAAACAAGACATCGATAATCATGATGCCATAAAGGGAAAATTTATCGATCACCTGATCGATAAATGCAGCATGTGAGGAGAAAGAAGAAATTCAGAATGGCGATTATCGATAAGTTGATCGATAAGTGGATTATCGATCAAAACATCGATCAGGAGCGACAAGATTTTGAGACACTTCGTTCAATTTTGGTAAGCATTAATCAATAAGCTTATTGATGAATGGATTATCAATCACATGATCAATAGCACAGACTAGGTACGCATTTCCTCTATCAATTTTATCGATAAAATGTTTGATAATTACTTGTTTGATAACTTGATCGATAATTGTCTTCAGTGTTCTTGTGTGTTCTTCATATTTATCTAACACGTGATCAATCATTCATTGATTGATAACATGATCGATAATTTTGAAGTTTATAATGTTCAATTTTTGAAAACGCCCCTTCAGTTATCAAACCCTAGCTCGAATAAAACCGTTCCCTTGTTTCACACAACGATCCGAAATCACTATTTCATTAAATTTCTGACTCCCTTCCACTCGAATCCATCTCTGCCACTTACTCGGCCTCCACCAAACTCAAAATACACTCCTTAAACCGATTAATTCCTCAGAAATCCTTCGGTACCTCAAAAATGGCGAGAGTGAAGCAGCCAAATGTTATGTATGTTAGTTTCTCACAGTTGTGTATTTTGTTGCTTACTGATATGACAGCTCACGTTTATCAGTTAAAATATCTTTTATACTGCCTTTCTATCTCATTTTGATCTGTCAAGTATCTTTGCTGATTTGATTTTACTATTATCTGATGCTACTTAGTTAATATCCCTCACCTATGTTTTGTCATCACCAAAAAAGGAGAGAATGTTAGGATTAAGGTTTTGATGATAACAAAGTAAGAAATTTGTGTTTCAGTATATTGATCGATCATCTGATCGATCAATGACTTATCGATAAGCTGATAGATAATATCTCTGTACAATCAAGTAACTTAGCAGAAACTTTGATCGATAACTTGTTAGATAATGTGTTGATCGATCAATTGATCGATCATTGTTAACTTAGTTATGTATAAAAGTCTGGAGTAAATTATCCATCACTTGATCGATAATCAGGATGATCGAACATCTGTCAGATAAAGGGATACAAATCTGATAGGCAATTATTGATCACATAATCGATAAAAAGACAGATAAACAGCACACTCTACTCATTCTATGTTTTGCTTTAGCCATCATTTATTGATCACTTTATCGATCAATGACTTATCAATAACATGATTGAACATTGCTTCATAACCCTCTCTAGTTGCAGGTACTTATTTCAGTAGCTTATCAATCACCTGATCGATCAGTAAATTATCAATCACATGATCGATCATCGGTACATCACTCTTAGTTTATGGTTCTTCGATCACTGGATTGATAATCAGATTATCGATAATATGATCGATCATCGCACTTACATGTCTACCTTGTTTTTTCACATAACGTGATCGATAAATCAGTTCTTTGACTTTACAGGATTAAACCACTTTATCGATAATTTGATCGATCATTCATTAATCGATCACCTATTCGATCAACCTACATAGTCTGTGTTTTCATTGAACATACTTTTGCTTATTATTTATCAATAAGGTTATCTATCATCTATTTATCGATAATGTGTTAAAAAATTATTGCTTTAAAATCTATTTCTATAACACCGTGTTTATCAATAACCTGATCGATCAACAAGTGTTCGATCACTTGTTCGATCAAGGAGCAATTTCAGTTTAAACTTCAACCAGTCATGATGGTTCTCAAAATCTATCATATATTTCATTCGAACTTTTCTCAACCTTCATGTTTGTCTTAATTCTCTATTTAAAAGAGATTCAAAATCAAAAGCGACCTTGATCTTCTTTTTCTTTGCATATCAGTATAAAGTCACTGTTTGATTTTATCAATCACCTGATCGAAAAATCATTAATCCATCACTTGATCAATAAACTTAGTCATCTGTTTCAAAAGCTCTTACCCTGAATGATTTTACTTGTAAACTATGAATGTTCATTTTATCATTTGTTCGGTTTTGCTTTTGATCTTACTCTACAAAGAAAAACTTATTGAATTAATGTATTATTGCATACTACGAAGAAAAACCCAACGGCTCTCCAACGGTTAGTTAAGTAGCCTGTAACCTACCTTATCAGTAGCATTAATGGCGGAAACCGTTACAACTGGGAAAACACACAACCGGACTCTCAACAGCTAGAAGCTCTTCCGTCTAACGGTTACTAAACTACCTCAACTATAAAAGGCGTGAAGAAGCATTAAATGAACAGATTGAATACACGAGCTACCCTCTGTTGATCATTTACTGTTGCATTCAATACTCAGTTCTTCCATACACCGAGCTTTAGTAATTATCATTTATTCACTCTGTAAGAGAGTTTATATTTTTCATCATTAATCACGTCTTGTGTGAAACTCAAGAGTGTGGACTCTTGAGTGGGATTGTAACCTTGCAGGTAGTAAAGGGGAGTGATTGAGAGTATCAATTATTGTACTGCAACACCAAGAGCCTAATCAATCTTGGACCATAGTAGAATACTCAGAGATGTTCTAAGGACTAGACGTAGGTCAAGTGGTTGAGACCGAACCAGTATAAATTTTGTGTCCACTTTTCTACGGTGAAATCTCTCTAACTCACACTCTTTGTTTCCGTTAGTTCATTGTTTTAATTTCGCAAAATTTTTATAACTCACCCAATTCACCCCTCTCTTAGGTGAGATTGCCACTAACAGAGTTAAGTCACGAGATTTGGCAGACTCATAGCACACATCCCAAGCTTTAAAATGAGAGGTAGATCACCTCAATTGGATGTATACACAAGGAGATACGAATTTCCAAAATTGAGCCACAGAATCTGAAAGTTCCAGATTTTATGAAATGAACAGTAATATTTATTTATTAAAATGTATGAATTGGGTAAGGATAAGTCCAGTTTGATATTTTTTCCTTAAAGAACATCAAAATAGCTTTCTGTAGAATTTTAGAATACCTTAATATGATTTTTATGGAATTAGTTATGAATTTTTGAAGTTGGACCTGTAATCTGAAACTTAAATAGTGAATAGTAGCTCGAGTAATTATGTTGAAATTTTAAATCCACAGGCTTGTGTCATGATTTGCTTGAACCATTGCGCTTGCGAATATGTACTCTGAGGGATTAAAGGTAGGATGTTTCATCATCTAACTCTAGTTTCTTCTATTTTTCACTGTCAAACCTCTACCATGGGAAGCTCAGATTCATTCCTAGTTAAGATGCTTCAGATTTCTATGTGTGGCTAGGCATTTTTCCTTCCTCTTGAAGGTGTAGCAATGGCTGGAGTTCAATGAGCTAAAAAGGGAAGTAGATTTACCCTAGTTTAGCTATGAATTTATTAATTTCTAGGTTTAGGATTTTTAATTTGTAGCTGAACTACCTGATTATAGTTGTAATCAGCTTTGGATATTCATTCGTGTAGTGGATTGGTTATTGTAGAACTTTTGAACTTAACTATATGAAGTATCGTGTATGTCAGTTGTGATCTTTTGATTCTCTCTACTCTTCCACGGTTGTATCTTGATATTGAGTTGATTTTGATTGCATTTGACCTGTTGCATTATTCAATCTTTCTACACACACTAAGAGCACTTCACAGGATCTTGAGAAATGGAGTTCATTGATTAAGATTCTAGACTTAAAGAGTAATTTAAGGTTTATCATTTTGAAGCTTAGTGATTTTTATTCCCATATCAATTGATTTTAAACTATGATAGCCTGAGCACACTTTCAAGAAGATCTTCATTATTGTTTGGTTATCTATTTATCATCAACCATTACTTATCTCCCAAAAATCCAACAAATATTTAATTTAGCATTTAGTTCAATTTACTTAATGTTTTCGGGAAAAAAAACCAAAACCACTTGTTTATGTTCAAGATTGCATTGCATGACATTTAAGTTAGCTTAGGTCCATTTTGTTAAGACTCTATTTAAGTGAAACGACCTGAGGTTGTACCTTATAGTGAAATCCTTGGATAAAAATTTTGATTTAGTCTCTAAGGTCTAGAACCGGTTGTGAAAATCACCTTCCTTCTCAACTAGCCTTGGCCGAATAGGGACATATAGGTTTCTAAAAATTTCATTTTTGATTCCAATGATTTTAAACACTTCCTTTTAGTATATTCCCACACAAAAACACATTTTAAACCCATTAGAATCATCAAATCAATTTGAAACAAACTCCTGCCCCAAGAACAAGTCATGGTTGAATTGATGCATAAGAAAACCTAAGTTGATTTTCTTCCAAAAGTCAATCCAAACACCATTTAAACATGCTTATTCCACATCATATTTAAGGTTTCTATCATTTCCTAAAGCATAAGCATGCTAGATGAAAATTACAGCATCTCCCCTTTGGAATTTTAATTCAAAAACCTAACCAAAACAAGCTTTAATCTTAACCATATTAGAGCTGAGACTTGTCTTGGTAAATTCTTGATTAAAGCTTGATAATTTCTTGCCCAAAAGCACTTATCCAATTTAGGTTTCAGCTAAAGAAAATGTTTTACCAACACCTCCCCTTGTTTTACAAAATTTCTACCTATTTTCATGTATTTAAGGGGTATTTATAGGAAAATTTGCTGTCCTCTCCCCTTTCACTTGGGGCACAAAATTTGGCCAGCAAAATAGCCATGTGGCTACCATCCAATACCCCAATTTTTAGATCATGCTACGTATCTAGTTTCTAGAACTTTCCTACTAATATTTTGACTGAAATTCGGCTTAAATCCATTTAATTATTGGACCATCATTTGCACGAAATTTTTGGGCTTTTCTTAGCCCAAAATGAAGCCCAAGTCTTGCCTAAAAAGAAAGAAACATTCCATAATTTTTTTGTTTGATTTTTAACCCCAGAAAGAAACATTCCTCTGTTTGATTTGGAACCCTAGAAAGAAATTCAATTCTCCCATCATTAATATCTTGAATTCTCCTTGCATTAACTTAGCAAACTCTTGGCAAAGATCTTCCCTAGTAGCACTGAATATGATACCAGCTATATAAATTTGGACTATTAAGAGTTCCTTTTTATTTCTCTTTATGAAAAGTGTTGCGTCGACTATGCCTCTTTCAAAACTGTTTTCTATCATGAAATCGCTAAGACATTCATACCACGTTTTAGGTGCTTGTTTTAAGCCATATAAAGCCTTTTTCAATTTATAAACATGATCAGGAATATTTGGATCTTCAAAACAAGGTGGTTGTTTAATGAACACTTCTTCTATTATGTAACCATTCAAAAAGGCACTTTCAACATCCATTTGATACAATATGAAATCTTTTATACCAGCAAAGTCTAAGAGTACTCGTATGGCTTCCAATTTATCTATTGGAGCATATGTTTCCTCATTATTAATGCCTTCTTCTTGATTATAGCCTTTAGCCACTAATCTGGCTTTGTTCCTGATGATTTGTGCAGATTCATCGAGCTTATTTCTGAATACCCATTTAGTGCCCATGACTGGATGGTCATTAGGTTAGGGTACCAAGTCCCAAACTTGATTCCTCCCAAATTAATTTAGTCTTCCTGCATGGCTGTTATTTAGAATTCAACAGATAGATCTTCGTCAATGTTGGTTGGTTTAATGTTTGAAATAAATGCAGAGAAACACACATCATTGAACACTTGTCTCTGGGTTTTGACCCTTTTATTGAGTTCACTAATGACTTGTGTATAGGGCGATCTTTATTATGTCTCCAAGCCTTAGGTTGTTCTAGATTATCTTGAGAAAATGTTTTATTTAAATTATCTTTATTCTCCTCATTTTCTACGAAAGGCATTTCGTTGGAAGACTTGCCTAGATTCAATTTTTCAAGACCTTGACCAATCTCAGCTTCATCATCTAAAGGTTTTGAAAGTAACTCAGTTTTAGTAAACACAACGTGAATTGATTCTTCAATAGTGAAAGTTCTTTTATTAAAAACTTTATAAGCTTTACTATGATTAAAATAGCCTAGAAATAAACCTTCATCAGCTTCAGGATAGAAGTTTCCAAGATTTTCCTTGTTGTTATTGTAGATATAGCATCTGCTTCCAAAGATCCTCAGATGAGCTAAGTTTAGCTTCATTCCTTTATACAGCTCATAAGGAGTCTTCCTAAGCAATTTTTTGATGTATGCTCTGTGAGAGATGGAACATGCTGTACTTATGGCTTCTGCCCAGAATACTTGATATATTCCTTTTTTGTTTAGCATTCTCTGACCATCTCTGTGAGCACTCTGTTGGAAACATCCTACCTTTAACCCCTTAGAGTATGCATTTGGAAGCGTTATGGTTCAAACGATTAACAAAATAAGCCTGTAGATTCAAAATTTCAACATAATTACTCGAGTTACTATTCACTGTTTAAATTTTAGATTACAGGCCCAACTTCAAAAATTTATAACTAATTTCATAAAAATTGTATTAAGGTATTCTAAAATTCTACAAAATCTCTTTGAAAGCTCTTTAAGGAAAAAATATCCAATTAGACTTATCCTTGCCCAATTCGTACAGTTTAATTGATAAAGATTACTGTTCATTTGGTAAAATCTGAAACTTCCAGATTCTGTGCCTTAACTTTAGAAATTCATATCTCCTTATATACACGTCCAATTAAGGTGATATACCTCTCATTTTAAATATTGGGATGTGTACTATAAGTCTACCAAATCTCGTGGCTTACCTCATTCATTTGATAGGTCAAACTAGAGCTACAAGCTCACTACTTCAGGACCTACGTTTTATCCCTTAACCATTCTTATTTTAATTCTTTTTATTTCTTTGGCATACATAACTTGGGATTACTCTTTCCCATTCATTCTCATAGATTTTCATTCATGTCTTAAACATTATAATTAAATACATGGCATCATTGGCATCCATAACATAATTTACATACTAGGAGAATTACACATTCATCAACAATCTCATTCATTAACATGAATAATTCTCCACTTTCTTCTCCTTGCTTCTCATGCCATTATTGCCCATTGATGATTGACCTAAATGGTTACTTAGGGAGGGGTGAGATTTAGGAGAATCTCAGTAGCAAACACTACCACATACATGCACAAGATGGATGCTAGTGTATGGTATGTAATTTTCCATAAACTTAAGTTAACTAGTGACATGCCATCATGCTTTATGCTTTGTATAAAAATGCATGTCCATGAAAACATATTAAAAACAGCATTTCCAAAAACAATTATCATGTCACAACATCATACAATCAACAAATACAAACCAACACAGAAGCATACCACATCAAGCACATGAAAGGTAAGTTCACTACCTTGTACTTCAAGCTTTCCTCTTGCTTTTCCTTTGACTGCCTTAACTTCCAAACCATAAGGACTTTCAGTCAACATCAATCAAACATCCTCTTAGATGTTCTAAGGTCCTAAACATAGCCATATTGATCATTCAATCTATTGGGACCAAGAGATTACATAATGTTCAAGACTAGCTCTCTTGAACCGCAATCCTTTCTCTTGGTTTTAGGGTTTTCTTTCTACCTTTTCTAACATAAATCTCATCATCTCCCATCCTTAAGATCTATTTATTGTCAATTAGGACCACTTGAGATGGCCTTAGATTCAAGAAGATCAAATATGAAAATTTTGCTTCACGGGTACTGTTCACACAGAAATTCTAAATTTTTTGCTCAAATTTGAAAATTTATAATTAATTCTAGAAAAATCAAAACTGAGTGGTTCCAAGTCCTACTAAAATATCCTTAAGTTCTCTTTTAAAAAAATAGTTTCAGAAACCAATTCTATATGAAACAGTATCAAAATTATACGGAATTCGCTACTCTTCCAAAGGTTAAACACTATTTTCATATTTCAAACCCTAACTTTGAAAAATCACCATAAATCGTACACATATCCAAATGAAGTGTCCTACCTATGGATTTAAAGCTTACAGAGTGTACTTTAATCATGCCAAATTTTAGAATTAGATACAAAGAGTAACTTACTCAAAATAGGCATCAAGGCAGATGCTATAACTATCACATAATTTCATCTTGAAGCTTGAATCTTGTTCCTTCTTCTTGGCCTTCACCCCCACGTTTTTCTCCTTAAATTTTAGCAAAATTTTCCCTCTATAAATGGTTGAAAAAATGCTCTTCAAAGATGGGGTATTTATAGCCAAAACTTTGGCTTGAATGAACTAAAATGCCCTTGGTGGCTAATAGAAAAAGTAAGGGCAATCTTAGAATTTTAAGTTGACTTTTACATCATCATTGTATCATCTTCTTGCATCATCCTTACCTCATTCTTCTATAAGGTGCTAGGTGTCACAAAAGTGGTGGAGGAGAAGGGAGATTAGTTCCTAGCCATTGGATCAAAACTTGTTGCCTAAGTTTCCTCCTACTTTACTTGGCCCACATTTCTCTGACTTTCTTTATGGCCTTCCAAAGCTCAAAAAATTCTTCTGTTTACTCCATAAATTTCCTTTAATTCTAGAGAATATCTATAAATTTTCTTAGGCCATAACACTTCCTTTAAGCCTTGCATAAAACTCATTTACTAAAATGCCCTTTTATCGGTACAATCGGCTTTTTAATTTATTAAAGCCATTCCATTAGTCTTTTGGTTGCAAAACCAATTTTATAAATTAGTAAAACTTTTCAATCATTTAACTTCATTTTTGTGTAAATTTTTTAGGTCTTTTTCTATTTTAAATAATTATCTTAAACAGTGTACTTTTTACCGACCATAACCTTATAAATTCTATTTAAGTTGTCTTAGGGGTATTTTTGTCATTTCTCTTCACAAAAGAGTCTTAGAATATTATTTTCAATTTTTTGGGATTTTCTTAGAATTTTTTGTGCACTTTCTATTTTTACCCTTGATGGTCGTAACTTTCTGAATTTATAGTTTTACCCCTGCTTAGGCTCAGCCTCATAAAACCCTCTCTTTGAGGCTTCTAACTTAACCTTTAGTCTGTATCTAGCCTCTTTTCTCTTTCTAGGCCTTCGAGACTTTATTGAAGTCTTTAACTTGGATTACACTTTAGCCCTTTAAAACTTTCACTTTGCAGTTTAGTCCCTAAAACTACTTTAAATTCCTTTCTCGTCTTTGAGACTTCTGCTAAGAGGGGTGTCACACCTTACTAATATATTGACTTAGATTCCTTTTAAAACCATTTTTAAACACATTGGATGGTCTTGGGCTCACTTTTACCATAAAAACACTAAATTTCAATTTTTACTGTTCATCGGGTAAAAATCCAGTTTTTCTAGCCTAACTTAAAAAATTCATAACTTATTCTGCAAAAATCCAATTGGAGTGGTTCAAAATTCTAATTAAAAATCTTTAAGTCCTATTTCAAGAAAAAATAATCTCATTGTCCAATTTCTTATGCGAAAGCGTCAGGTTTTTGAGAAAAGCAACACTGTCCATTTGCCAAAAACCCTGATTCCCAGATTCTGACCATTAACTTTGAAAAATCATTATAAATCGTATACTAGGCCATTTTTAACGTATTAGATATAAATTGGAAGCTCAAGATGTTATATTTCATCATCCCAAATTTCATAATTAAACTCGTTCAGGAGCATAATCAAAAAGTCACGTGAACCGGTCAGTGTTAGTGTGCTTCCAGCACTGTTAGTTTAATATGTACATAACCAAATGAGCTCATGAATTTTTGTGGCTAAACCCCACAAATTAGCCTTCAATATGAAGCTTTCCCTTGGAGGATTTAGGCCCTAAAATGTTACATTATTTTTGGGGGATGAGATTTTTGAAAATCCCAGTAGCAAATTAACCAACTATAGCACCAAGCAAGCATCATTATTATGCATGATCACATTAGCTACTATTGATGAACTAACATGCTTATCATTTGGAAAACTCAATCATGCAAAGGCCAAAGCAAGATACTATAAAGAGCAGCCACATAACAATCAAGAGGGCTCAACCACAATAATAGCAGTTAACCATACAATAATCAACAATGCTAGTTAGTGGTAGTAGCTAGGTTTAACTTGCTACCTTAATCCAAAGATTTGTGCTTTCTTTGATTCTCTTCTTTTCCTTCACAAAGGTCAAAACCTACAATAATAATCCATAAAAAGGACAACAAGAATCATTATCCATTTTGACCAAAAGCAAGAACATAACTCAAAAATACTCTTGCTTCATAAAGGTTCCATCTTTGCTCTTTGCTTTTGAACTTGTTTTCCATAGGGTTTAAAAATCCTTTCTTGCCTTATCCCCACATGTTTTTCCATTTTAAACACCATGGAACCATCAAAACATTGAAAATCTCATCCTAGGGGCCATTTAGTGTCAAAATCGAAATGCTTCTTACAATACACAATAAAGAACACACTTCCAAAACACCCTAAAATCACTTGTAACCACTTGGATCTTTTATATTTTGAAGTGTTTTACCATATTTGAGCAACATAAATCCTTCCCCTACACCATCATCATTTTGTCCAGCACCCAAAGAAGAGGAGAAACAAGATTTCCAACCATACAAAGCAAGAAAACAAGGTAAGGAACAACTTAGAACTAAAAACTAACCTTGAATCTCACTTGTGTGCTCCAAGATGCTATCTTTCTTCTTAGTTCTTCCTTGGTTCCACTTGAAACACTCTTTTCTCCCTTGGCTATGGCTTGCACGAAATGGAGGTCTGATTTTAGGGGAGGAAGTGCTCATTTAATGCTTCAAAATATCTCAACCACCACAATTAATGCTAATCCAAGTGTCACTACCCTCTTGGTTCCTTCTTTCTCTTTCTTAATTAACTAAATCCAAATCAAATTAATTACCAAAAGTCAAAATCTTCTCCATTTAGAAAATGACACTTGGCAATTTCAAATTCTCTCCATTAAAGGCTTGACACTTGGCTCAATGAGGATCATTCAAAATGCAAAGCTATTTATCGGTGCACTTTGATTCCGGGTTTGAATCCTTTTCTATAATTACAGTATTCTAACATCTGTAATTATTTTCTATCAGAGCCCTATTTTATTCTTCTCATTTTTATCTTTCTAAATTGCCCTCTTTTGTCTCGAAATTAATTTCCCCATAATTAACATAAAAGGAAAAATTAATTTCCTTTTCTTACGGATTTTTTCGCTTTTCAAAGAATTTAGGGAAAATCTTGGATACTTGAGGGTTTTCTTTTAATTCCATAATTTCTTATAATTCCTTGAGATATCATAGGAATCTTCTTGAACCTTTATTCTCCTTAAAATATTTATTTGGAATTTTCCAAATAAAAGTCCTTAAATTAGGCTAAATCAACCTTAAATTCCTTTGTAATTTCGCTAAGGGTAATTTGACCTTAAAACTAATTTTATAATCTCATCTAATTCTCAAAGGATATTATTCTTATTTTTCCCTCAATTTCTATGACTTGGAATATTTTTCCCATAATTATTCTTGACAATTTTCCTTAATTAGTCAAACTTTTCATAATTGGCTTGGAAAATTATAATAATTATTTTCCACCAAAATCCTTCTATTTCTCCTTATTATTTTTTGACCCTCAATTATTTAGGAATATTCCTTATTTCAAATTACCATAATACTGGATGTGACAAGGGGCTTGGTAGCCTATCCAATTCAAGCTATTTCTGGTACTTTTAGGCCCAAAAGTCAGGTTGTTACACTATTCTTTTGTTCCATGACTCTATTGTGCTAAGACGTTTTTGGAGTTGAGAAGTTATGATTGATCCTGTGCTCATCACAATACTCTGCAAACTCATTATTCTCGAATTCTCCTCCATGATCTATCCTGATTGACACAATAGACATACCTTTCTTATTTTGAACTCTTTTAGCAAAAATAATGAATACACTAAAATTTTTATCTTTTGAGGAGAGAAACAGGGTCCAAGTAAATCTTGAATATCAACTATCACGAGAGTATATAAGTTTCTACCAAAACTTTTGACTCTTGATAGACCAACCAAATCCACATGACGCATTTAGAGTTGTCTTTTAGTTGAGACTATCTTCTTTGATTTAAAAGAGAACTTTGTTTGTTTTCCCTTTTGACAAGCATCACATATAATATCATGTTCAAACTGAATTTTAGGTATACCAATTACTAAATCCTTCTTAGTTAATTTTGAAAGTCGACTCATATTTATGTGAGTAAGACATTTATGCTAAAGCCAACTTTTATAATTTTTACTTACAAAACAGTTTTCAAAAAGCTTTGAATCTATTTGAATAGTATAACAGTTACTATCCCTCAGAGCTCGTAGTTTCACATTTAGTTCTTCCGTTTTAAGTGGTAGGTTATCCTTGCTGATGATTATATATTCTTCTGAATTGAAGATTATCCAATTGTTTTTGTCCGTACTTTGACTGACACTGAGCAAATTGTGACATAGTCCTTCAACATAGTACACGTCTTTGACTTTTATTCCCTTGTCACTTCCTATTTCTCCAATTCTAGGTATTCTCCAGATTGATTTCCTCTGAAGCTTACTTTACCACCTTCTTTGGGTTTGAATGTAGAGAATTTGTTAGTGTCACCAGTCATGTGTCTTAACGATCCACTATCAATGTACCATTTATTTGTTCTAGATACTTTAAGACAAACCTGCATCAGAAAAATCACGCTTTAGGTACCTATGTCTTCTTGAGTTCTTTCAGGTTAGTATGGTTTTACATAAGTACCTTTGGGCATCCATTTTAATGTTCCGTAAGTTCCTTTCTTCTTTTGATGACAAGAGGACATCGTATAACCTTCACAATTACAGTAAGAACAATTGCAAAAGGATTAGACGAATGAACAGAATTTCTAAAAAATATTAGATATGATCATTCACAGCTTTTTTTCTTTTCTTTTCTCTTATGCTGAGTAGGATCATATTTTATTCTGGATTTGGCCATTGTACATCGTTGAGCTCCTAATATGACTTTGAGCATCTCACTGCCTTTTGTAAATTTTTCCAGAGTCTTTGTGAGTTCCTCATTTTTCTTTCTATTTTGCTCACACTCTGTACATGTTGGCAAGCTAACCTCTTTCTGCTTTACCTATTCTTCCAAACTCTTGATTTTCTGTTTAGAGCTTACTAACTCCTCAACTATTCTTACTAATTTAGAATGTAAAGCATTGTATTCATTGAGATATCATTTATGTGTGTTGGCAGTTGCAACAGTTGTTCATAATATATGCACTTCTCACATAGGCAGCTTGAGCCTATAATATAACTATTGAGCTTCGTAATCTGTAAAAATGTCTTTGGTAAAAAGATAAGTTTTCTTCATAAGAGAATGTGAATGAACAACAGAAGAAATGATGATCCTTGGATTTAATACAAAAAGTGAAGATCATAAATCAAAGATCAAATAATCAGAGAATCAAAAATTTGTCAAAGATCTCATCGATAAGTAGCATAATCGATAAAGTTATTGATTAATTGAAAAAGTGATACTTGAAAGTAAAACTCATTTATCGATGTCATTATTGATCAAGCAGTTTATAGAACAGGTTATCAATAAAGACTGAATTATAAACAAAGTGATTTTATCATGAAAATACTTCTAAAGTTAATTGAAAAGTTTATAGTCTTGAATCAAGTGCCTTTTTTGTTTTTATAAGAATATAGGATGATTAACAAAGCCTAAGAAAACCTTAAAGATAGAATAGCGTCATATTTTCTTAAAAATATCGTGAAGAACAATTTCAAGAAATGTATTTGGACTTTATGGAACAAGTTATCGATAATTCCCTTAAACGAAAAGCTTATCAATAATTAAAGAAACTATAGAAAACTATTTTAAACAGTTTTATCTAAGAGGTTATCGATAAACAACTTTATCAAAAATTTGCTAGAAAAACTATAGGAAAAAGATGACTCGTTCAGAAATAAAGCAAATAGAATAGCAGGACTTTGATCAATAAAGTGATCGATAAGTGTAACGATTGATTAAGTGATTGTTTATCGATAATGTTATCGATTAGTGACTGAATAAAACTTGAAAGTTTAGAGAAATCGAGTGAAACTTAATTGAATAACTGATCAATCATCCAAGGAAGCTTAGTCAAGCATACTTTCTTAGTTTTGGAATAAGTTATTGATAAGTATGAACATCGATAAGGTGATTGATAACTCATAAAGTTTTTTGAACCGAATATGGTTTGAATGAGACTTACAAATTATCAACATAGAGAGAAGCTTATCATTTTACCTGATAGCTTATCAAACACCTTGTTTATCGATCAAGTGATTGATAATTGTTTAACAATAGTAATAAACCAAGCAGTATACCTATTGTTCAATAAGGTGATCAAATATTGCATTTATCTAACAGGTTATCTATAAGAACTTAACAAAAATGTAGAGAGACTTAACTACTTACTTTGTTATCATGAAAACCTTAAATCTAACAATTTCATTATTTGCTTGAATGGTAATGCTTTCGAATATGTCCTTAAAGGGATTTAAGGAAGGATATTTCACAAGTACAGTTTAAGGGTTAGGAGTTGTTTTAAATTAATTTGATGATTTCAATGAGTTTAAAATGTGATTTTGTGCAGGAAAATCCCAAGAGAAAGTTTTTGAACGCATTGGAATAAAAAATGAAATTTCTAACCCTAATGTATATACTTTTCAGCCCAGGTCAATGTAATAGGGAGGAGTTTGATTTTGATAAAACTAAATTGATATTTGAATTATATATGAATAATTGTATAGGAATGGCCCTAAATAGTTGTCAAAACAAAAATGAAAAATTCAAGTCAAAAGTCAAAGAGGATATATGATGGCATATATTTCACAAGTACAGTTTAAGGCTTATAGAATTGTTTTGATACATGATGGCATTTTATGTGGCATTATTGGTAATGTGGCATATATTTGTGCATGAATTGGTGGGCATTAAGTAAAGAAATAAAGAGGAGCAAGAAGAAGAAAAGACTAAAAGCTTTGAATACCTAAGAGATAGCAATGAACTTGCAATTTGAATACTAACTTGTTTTGCTTGTTTTGCCATATGTTGCTTGATTTTTCTATATGATGATATGATAGAGCTAGATGGACGATAATATGATTAACTCCATGCATAATGTGTCTTGGGTTTATGCAATGTTGAGTAGATTGAATAGTATGTTTACTTGCTCCCTTTCTATGGCATAAGAGCATGTTAGTATGTATGTTAATTAGTTAGTGACATATGGCATTCTTGCAGTGCATATTTAGTATAATTATTGTGGTTCTTGCTACTGGGATTTCTTTGAAATCGCACTCCTCTTTATGTTTAAATAATCAACAATCTAGAAGTTGGACCATCCAATGAGAAGGGCAAGGAGATTATATTGGGATGAAGTTGTCATTACTTGAAATGTCCATAATTTTATGTGAACTTTTTTATTCATGCAAAATTGTAATATTTATGTATGAAGTTTGAATATTTGTGTCAATGACCTTGATGACTATAAATGATGGATAATATTATGGCTGAGTGTGTTTTATATGTGTGAAGTGTTATATAATGCCAAGGAAAAAGAATAATTGAGAAAAGGCATGAAAATGACATTATATAACCCTAATGATTCCTAATTTTTATGTTAACAAGATTCTATCTAAATGAATGAGTTTTTAGGGTGAAACTTGGTAGAACTATAGATAATATGTTTAGCTTTACAACAAGTGGTAATTCATCAAAATTAGAGTTTTGTATAGACAGTTATGCCTATCCAAATTTAGGCATAAATTCTATAAAATTAGAAATGTACTATGTGAACAGTATTTCTTTTCGTGAATTCTGGGAATGATTGATAAAGGCTTGATACCAGAGATTTTTTTTTCTTTAAAGACCATATTAAGTTCTTTAAGTAGAACTTATAACCATCTTATTTTGATTTTTCTGGAATTAGTTATGATTTTTTCAAAGTTTGGCCTTGGTTTAGGGTTACATAAATAATAACCTGAATTTAATGAATTTTAAATCTTGAATTTTTCTAACTTAAGGCCATCAGAAGTGGTCCCATTTGGTTCTATTTGAAAGGTTATATGATCTAAAAAGAAGTTGTTACATTTTTGGTATTAGAGCAAAGGTTTTGGATTGTTGTTTAATGACTGATTATTATGCTAGAATTGTATTATATTTGTTTGTTTGGTTTGTTGTGATATGAGGAAAGTATAGTGCAGGAACTAGGAATTATGGCATGTTATGAAAATGATCGATTAGAGGATACTGTTAATTAGAGGATGCCTAGAGAGCCCTATCCAAATTGGTACTATAGGATAGAGGATAGAGTTGTTGCTTTTCCTCCAAGATACTGTATGAGCTATGAAGAGATGTTAGGATAGCTAGATCACCAGTGGTCGAGTGTGGCGTCCAACCAAGTTAGGGAGGTAGATTTGCATGATGATACACAAAGTACCCCAACTCTTAGACATAGTAAGGTAGGACCTAGTACACAGCTAGCATCCAAACTAGGGAAAAATGATAATGAAGCAGGTCCTAGTAGGATAAGGATATTAACTCCAAAGAAGAGGTTATTACCAGTGCCTGAAGAATTCAATTCAATAAAGGACCTAATTAAGAAATTTAGTTTCTAGGGCAAACATATTAAGAGAAATGAGAATCAACATGCTATAGTCTATCTTAATTTCTTTCATCAAATCAGGCTATTATATGCAGCAGTCACTAAGAAAGGTCAGACTCTGGATGCTGACATATAGGGTGCAGCACTAGTATCAACTCTCCCAGATACCTGGATCTAGTAGGACACCATATCAGTTATCTATAAAAGTATTGAAACATCCATCCTTAAACCCCCTTAAGGACACATTCAGAAGCATAACGGTTCAAGTGGATCATGAAAACAGCCCATAGATTGAAACTTTACAATTTATTCATGGGTTACTATTCACTGCTTAACTTTCAGATTACAGGTCTAACTTCAAAAATTCATAACTAATTCCATAAAAATCATATGGGGTTGCTATAAAATTCTAATCGAATCTCTTTTAAGGTCCCCTAGGGAAAAATATAAAAATGGATTATCCTTGACTAATTCGTACAGTTTATTCATTGAACTTTACTGTTTATTTGGTCAATTTTGAAACTTTCAGAATCTCTGCCTTAAATTCTAAAATTCATATCTCTTGATGTACACATTCTATTAAAGTAAAATACCCATATTTTTAAAACTTGGGATGTGAACTATAGGATCACTAAATTTTGTGATCAGATTCCACCACTTGCTAGGTCAAACCGGAGCTACAAACTTATTATTTTAGGACCTATGTTTTATCTTTCATTAGCTTCTTACTTTTAAGTCTTCCTTGATTCAAGTATGCATAAACTAGCCTTATGGTTTTCCATTTATGCTTATACTTTAAATTACATGCCATTAACATTATACATCATTACATTACATTTTATGTTAGGCATGCCTACAAAATAATTACATTTTTAGCGAATTCAAGCATCACATTGTAACACATAGAAATTCTTCACATTCTTTGCTTCCATCTTCTTGCCCTTCTTCATGCATGCTTTCTCCTCAAATTGACTTTCTATGGTTAGTTAAGGGAGGGGTGAGATTTGGAAAAATCTCATGAGCAAACAATACCATCAATATATGCAAGATGAATGTAAGTGTACCATATGCTTCCTTGATTGTTTTTATGCCAATTTAGTGACCTAACCTTGTGCTCAATGTCTCCAACTACATGCATGGCCATGAAATCATCAAGATAGAAAACATACATCATTCATACATATAGCTCATATCATCATAATTAGTATCATGCAAATTAATACAACAAGCATAAATATCAAGCACATAAGATAGGTAAGTTCACTACCTTGTACCATAAGCTTTTCCTCTTGCTTTTCCTTTGACTCCCTTGACTTCCTGACCATAAGGACTTTCAGTCAACATCATCAGAACATCCTCTTGGATGTTTCAAGGTCCTAAACACAACCATAAGGTTCACATAACTCATTAGGACCAAGAGATCACACAAAGGTCAAGACTTGCTCTCTTAAACTCCAACCCTTTCTCTTGATTTTAAGGTTTTCTATCCTTTAGCCATATTTCTAACATAAATCTCGTTATTTCTCATACTTAAACCTTTTAGTGAGTTGGACCACTTTAGATGGCCTTAGATTCAAGAAGATCAAATCTGGAATTTTTGCTTCGTGGTACTATTCATTTGGTATTTCTAGAATTTTTGCTCAACTTTGAAAATTCATGATTAATTCTAGAAAAACCAAAACCAAGTGGTTCTAAGTCCTACTAAAAGCTCCTTAATCTATCTTTAAATAAGAATCAGTTTTGGGAACCAATTCAATATGAAACAATGTCGAAGTTGTAGAGAAGTTTCTACTATTCTAATGGTCAAAAACTGTTTCCAGATTTTAAACCCTAACTTTGAAAATCACCATAAATCATGCACATATCCAAAATAAATGTTCTACCTATAGATTTAAAGCTTAGGGAGTTTACTTTAATCATGCCAAATTCTAGATTCAGATATCAATAGGAACTTAATCAAAATAGGTGCTAGAATCATCATATACCTTGATCTTGAAGCTTGAATCTTATTCCTTCTTCTTGGTCTTCAACCCCACATTTTTCTTTTTATTTTTCTCTCTAATTTTCTACAAAGTTTCCCCTCTATAAGTGTTTGCCAAAATTTCGCTTCCAAGTGGGGGTATTTATAGCCAAAATTATGACAAGGGTTGCCAACTTTGCCCTTAATAAAATGTGACAATTCCAAGGCTACTTGTCCTAAGCTCAAATCTTCCTCCACAAGAACTTGCCAAGTGTCCTCATGATATCATACCCTTGACATCATCAAGCTCCTTTCTTATCCCATCATGCCATGCAGTGAAATCTTATGGAAAGAAAAGTGAAGATTAGATTATAATCCTTAGATCAAACTTGAACTCCCAGTTTCTTCCTAATTAACTTGGTCATATTTATCTGGCTTTCTTAATAGCCTTTCGGAGCTCAAAAAATTCCTATGTCTACTCCATAAACTTCTTTTAATTATAGAGAAATTCTATGAATTTTCTTGGGCCATAACTTTTCCTTTAACTATTTCTTTTTGAATTTCCTATAAAATGTCTCTCAGGGACACAACTGGACTTTATATTTTATTAAATCCATTCTACTAGTCTTCTAAGGATGGAACTAATTTTATAAAAAATTTTAGCCTCTTAACTATTTATTTCCCTTTTTAAGCATATTTTTCAGGCCTTCTTATGGCTTAAATAATTGCATCTAGATAATTACCTTAAACTGAGCCATTATATTGAAAATTCCATTAGAGCTACTGTAGAGGTATTTTCATTATTTTTCTTCATCAAAAGGCTTCTATATCCTATTTCCCATTTTTTGGAATTTTTTTTGAAATTTTCTGTATACTTTTCATAATTACCTATATTAGCCTATAACTTTCTGAAATTATGGTTTTGCCCTTACTTAAGCTCAAATTTATGAATCATCACTTTGAAGCCTGCATCTTAACCTTAGGCCTACACCTAACCTATTTTCCCTTTTTGGGCCCTTGAGACTCTTCTAGAGCCCCTAACTTCATTTATACTTTTGCCCTTAGAAACTTTCTCACTTTGCAGTTTAGTCCCTATTCCCGTCCTAGCTTCATCTCGCATCTTTAGAACTTCAACATAAAGGGGCTTGGTAGCCTACATTCTTTAGACCACTTTCTAGGCTTCTAGGCCTAAAAATTATGATGTGACAAGTATGAAAGGTTATACTTTTGAATAGTTAACAGAATACGAAGCAAGCTCAACGGTTATTTAGTAGCCTACAACCTACCATGTCAAAAGCATTAATGGCGAATACCGTTACAACTAGGAAAACACACAACCGAACTCCTAACGACTAGAAGTTCTTTGGTCTGATGGTTATTAAACTTCTCCAACTATAAAAGGTGCGAAGAAGCATTGAATGCAAAGAATTGAATACGTGAGCTACCTCGGCTGAAAACATTTACTGTTGCATTCAATACTCTAGTTTTATCTTTATCGAGCTTCAGTGTTTCATATTCATTTACTTTGTGAGAGAGATAGATACACCTTCTTTACTAATTTTCTAAGAGTAACTCAAGAGTGTGGACTCTTAAGAGGGATTGTAACCTTACGGGTAGTAAGGGGGAGTGATTGAGAAAATCAATTGCTGTACTGTGGCACCAAGAGCCCGTTTAATCTTGGATCGTTATGAAAATCTTAGAGGTGTTCTGAGGACTGGATGTAGGTCAAGTGGTTAAGATCGAACCAGTATAAATCCTATGTTTTCTATCTGTGGTGAAATCCTTCTAACTCAATGCTTTCTGTTTTTATTTATCTCACTATTTTCAATACATTTAAATTTTATAACTCACCCAATTCACCCCCTCTTGGGTGACAATACCACTAATAACTCAAGCTTATTATGAACAAGAAAGGGATGCTGCAATAGTAGTAACAGTAACAGCAGCTGAAGCACAGTTACAACAACCCGGGACAGGAGTAGCCGGGATAGCTCAATTAGTTTAATCCCAACCAGTCCAACCCAAGAAGCAGTAGTAGAGCAGGTGAGGCCTGCAGGAGAACTAGATAATTTACAATATTAGGTTATATGTTTTTGTAAGCATAATCTACCAGCATTTGAGAGTCCACTAGATGCACAGATGGCCAAGGATTAGATTACTCAACTAGAAAAGATCTTTAGGGTTATGGATTGCTCCTCAAAGACTAAAGCACAAATGGCAATCTATAAGCTAGAGGGAGAAGCCAACAGGTGGTGGAGGAACATTGAGATAGTCCTTCAAGCTAATAAAACCCCAATTTTATGGGAATTATTTAAGGACCAACTTTTCCAAAAATATTTGCTAAGATCAGTAAGGGATGAAAAGCGAGTAGAATTCTGAATAGTAAGGTAAGGTGAGAATGAATCTTTTAATGAATATCTTGCTAGATATATCAAGCTATCTTGTTATTCTACTTACCTGCAGTGCATGAATGATGAATGTTGGTATACTAAGAAGATGATTAGGGGCTTGAGGCTTGAGTTGAGAAAGGAGGTGGCCTCAAGGTAGATTGAGGTTTTCAATAAGGCAGTAGAAGCATGCCATATCACTAAGAATAGCCAGAATCATCATGTTCTGGTAAAGGCAACCCTTAGAGCCAAGAAACCCTTAGTAAGGGCAAGTCAGGAAGGAACCTCCTACGGTAACAATAAGAAATAAAGAAGGCCAAACCCTAGTAAGAGGCTGAGGAAGAGAGCCAAATAAGGAGGCTTTGACACTTCTCATAAAGGGAAAGAATATGAGAGTTTGTGGCAGGAATCCCAAAGACCAGCCATGCATGATGGGCTAGAACATGTGCTACAGACGTGATAAGCCAGGATACTTTACCAAGGAGTACCCATAAAGTACCGATAGTTCGAGGCCCATGACCCAATGTAGAATATTCACCCTTAATAGGGAAGAAGCCCAGAAGTCGCCCAAGATGATACACGGTACAATTAGTGTTAATAACTACCTTTTACATGCTATGTTTGATTCAAGAGCTAGCTACCCTTTATCTTATATGATTGTGTTGGGCGTTTAGGCCTCACTGTTGATGCTTTGCCATATGATCTTTATGTTTCCACTCCTACTGGTGCTAAAGCTTTAAATTTTAATGTGTGTTTAAATTGCATTTTCCAATATGCGCATTGTGGTACTATGTTAGACCTTCTATGCATGTTATTTTGTGATATTGATGTTATTATTGGCTTGAATTGCTTATCCTCGCATAATGTATTCCTCAATTGTAAAAACAAAACCCTGATCCTTCCTACACAAGAAATAACCCTTGCACAGAGGTAAAGCTGAATTTTGTTTTTTCAGATGGCATAGCTAAAGAAGCAGATAGAAGAGTTATTAGAAAAGGGTTTCATCCTACCTAGTATATCTCAATGGGGCTCATGAGTGTTGTTTGTAAAGAAGAAAGATGGCAGCTTGAGGTTGTACATTGATTATCAAGAGCTGAATAGAGTAACAATCAAGAATAACTATCCACTTTCCTGAATTGATGACTTGCTAATAAGTCCATATTTTGTATAAAATAAACACATCAAATCCTAGGTTTTTGGCACCTTAAGTAACCTAAATAGACCTAATTGGAAGTTATTTGTGCTTCAGAGTGATTTCATGAATTACTTGTTGATAAACCTTGTCGCTAGGTAATCAAATTTTTACTAGGGAAATGCACCAAGTGAGGCACTACCTAGGTCATTCTTCTCAAGGAGCCTTAAGTTGTATTTCAATTCTTAACAATTCACTTTTAATTATCAAATTACCAAGATGAAAGCTTGAGTTTCAGAAAACAAAAATTGAAACGAGAAACAAATCTAATGAAAGGTAAAATGCAAAAGAAGATTCAGATAAGAGATAGTAGTTCCCCTAGCAATTTATCCAACCTTCCTTGTTCAATCTTATAATTTGGAGTCTCTTAATGTCAATTAAATGGATAGATTCAGCTACTGCTCAAATCTCTCTTAACACAGATTAAAAACAACTTATCTTACTAGATTCATTTTCTTGATCTGTGAGAAGGAAAATCAATTGACAAGAACACTTGAGAAGCGAGTTGCAATTCTCTAAGAATGATCACAACTGTGAATCATCAATTTATTCAACCAAAATTCAGATTTACAGAACAAAAGTCCAAGTAAAAATGAATTAGATTTACAAATCAACAGAGAATCCTCTATTCAACTGAATTAAAGGACACAACTCACATCTGAATGTTCAATCAGATCTAAATTCCAAGAAACATAAATCTAACCACTCAACCTTCATTCTAATCACAATTGTTCAAGTGAAACAAATGAATCTTAGAATAGAAAGTGGAAAATAGATCTGAAATGACTCCCTGTTCAGCTCTATGAACTCAGGTCAACTTCATTGCTAGAAGAACTTGGAAATTCAGCTACTCATACTCTTGATTAGGGTAGAAACAGCAAGAATTGATGAAAGATTCATGGTTGATCGGTGGAAATTGATGAATTTGGACGAAAATGGAAAAAGGAATTGAGAGAGGGCGGAGAGAACAAAGAAATCGCGTCTGGAGATGAATAAAGAACTGAAATCCGGTATCTCTGGCTAAAGCGCGCGACTCTGCTTTTAAATCTGAAATTTTCCGTCATCCGCCGCGGCGCCTGTCCTGTACGGCGTCATTTCGATTAGTGATCCTGAGCTTCATGTAAATACCAATTCGCCATAGCGCCTTACAAAATCCGCCACAGCACCTTTTACCGAGAGGCCCCTTGGAAATTCGCCATGGCACCTCAGACAGAACTGAAACTCCCTGAAATTCACACCAAAGCAGGGATCAAAAGTACACACATATAAAATCATACAAAAACATGTAAAAACACCTGCAAAACCTCACAATTCTTCTTACCAACTCTTATGCATAATGGAAGCTAATTATGCCCAAAGTATGCAAATATAGATGGCAAAAGCATGAGTTTAGGGCTAGAAATGTATGCAAATAATGAGACTTATCAACTCCCCCACACTTAGCTTTTGCACTCCTGGGCAAATCAGGTCTAAACATATTGTGAAAGAGAAGGATGAGAGACAGGAATAAGCAAGCTCAAAAGTTCAGGTTACAACTGCAACCAACACTGATTCTTCAACCAACGTCCATCCATGGAACATTCTAATGCAAAGAAATCAAGCAATGATATGTAATTTAATCTAAGTGAATAAGATATAGAAGACCACACAAGGGAATTAGTGTATCACTCAACTCACAATTATTAAAGGTTCTTTCACTCAATTCACTTATTCAAATGCTCTACCATATGCTTGTAATAGCTCTACCTCTCCACCACTCAAATACATAAGTACTCAAGAATCAAGAGGACTTTTGTGGCTTTTAATGTAAAGGTGGGGAAGAAATGCACAAGGATGCATATAAAGATAGAGATAATATGTGAATCAATGTGTAGAATTCAATAGCATTAGTAATGTTCAATCTAAGGTTTGATTTCTTGATCTTGAAGTCTAAGGCTGTAAAGGTGCTTTTATTCTCACTTTCTTTTCTTTTCTTGCTTTTTCATTTCTTTTCAACTTTTCTATTCTCTTTCTCTTTTTCTTTTTCTTTTTTGTTTTTTTTCTTTTCGGTTTTTTTTCCTCACCTCAGCTCAAGTATGCACTTCCTCATATTAATCCATCAATTGAATCCATCGCAATACTAGTGAATTCTAAAAGGAATTAATGAAATGAAATATGCATCCTTGTAGGAAAGAGGTTTTATAAATGAGAGTGAAATGAATGGAAAAATTCAGCTAAAAGGCTCAAATGGGTAACAAGGGATAAATCATGTAGGGTTTAGCCATTTGGTCTAAGTAGCTACTTTGAATGAATGCCTCAATCATGTTTAAGAGTACTAATATTGCATGTGGTCTTAATTAAGAACCAAGACAAGTTCTAGAGAGCATAAGAAATAAGTGAATGCACACATCAGAAATGAATATAAAGGCTCAAAGAATCCTTCCAACTAGGCTTTGTCTTCCATATTCATTCACTTCAGCTAAAGAACACATCATGCTTAATCTCTATGCATTAGAAAATTTCACTTCAGGATATTAATTTCCAATTCAAAGTCAATCACAAATGTAACATTAGAATTCCTGAAGCAAGCTTAAACCTTCAAAAAGTTTTTGAAAACTGAGGTTTTACAAAAGACACAAAACACAGAAAAACACAACATTCACTCCCCCACACTTAATCCTTGCATTGTCCTCAATGCAAACAGACTAAAGATATAACCATGTGTATCAAAAATATAGCAAGAGACAAGAAATGGGACCAAGACAGAGGGAGCTTATTCTGAACAGCTTACTACTATATATATATATTTTTTTACTGGTTAGTCCCCTCCCCCACACTTATTCTAAACAAGCAATCCAACATATGATGTAACAAGCAATTCAAGATAGTAAAGGAAGGAAAGGGACAACCATGTAGTTTAAAGTGCTTCAAGCTCTTGAATGAGAAGGTAGCATCTCTAATGATGAACATATGAGTTTCCAAGATATTTTTCAGCTCCAGTACCTTAGGTGGTGGTTCTGGGTCAATAGGCATAGGGTTCATAATGTATGGTTCCTTCAACAAAGAATCATGATTAGACTTATCAAAACAATCAATGAAATTCACTGAATAGGTACTCACATAAGAGGATGCACAAAGATGAGAAGTTGCTGTATGCTCATGACCAAAAAGACATAAATCTGGTGTTAAATCACATGAGAGTATCTCAAGTGAAAAACAATGAGCATATATAACAATGAAAATTTGGTTCTGTACAAATCCTCTATTAGTACGTATGCTGTCAAACACATGTGCATATCCATGGTGAATAATTTCAAGATTATAGTCATGCACAAGTCTAAATGTAGTATGCTTATTATCATACAATTTAGGACCATGAATTTCCACACCCTCAATATCAAGTGCAAGATCACATGACAATGTGGGATGCAAGAGCCATTGAATTGGATTTCCAATACTGAGTATAGGAACAATACAGTGTAGAATATATGGATATTTAAGCTCATGCAAACAATCATAGACATTAGAGGAAGCAAAAGGAAATTTTGATAGATCAAGATTATTCTCAAGTTCCCCTTTCACTTTCCTATGATCAAGTATCCTAGACAAATCAGAATTACCATCATCTTTTATCAAATCGTCCTGAAAATCATCAGAGAATGCAGAATTAAGGGAGTAAATAGCAGTAGTAGTGATGCGATCAATATCCTCTCTTATTAAATCATTATGGAAAGCATCAAAAAATTCAGAATTAGAGGGATCAATAGCAGTGACAGCAATGCTGTCAATTTCCTCTACATTTTCAACATTTTGCAGCAATATTGTTTCAATTTCATTTTGTATTTCATCTTCCTTCACAGCTGCAATGCATGGTTCAGCTCCTTCCAAATCCTCTATGCCTGCCACATCAAGTAAAATACCTTCCTCAAGGCTTTTGTCAAGTGTAACATGTGTCTTAAAGTCATTGATTGAATTAGATGAAGAATCAAAGTCATGTGAAATGGAAAGCCAGCAATCAATTTCCTTACAAATGAGGCATGACACGTCACCTTCACATGCACAAAAACAAGAAGGAGGGTGGAAAGAAGAGATCAGGGTGAATTCATCATCAAATTCAATTTTATTAGAAAATTTCAATTTATTCAATGACTCTTGTACACATGAAAGTAGTGCCACTTGAAGACTAACGAAATGGTAGAATGATGAGTAAGAACCTGAGCAATCAAAACTCACTATTTTGATGTAGTCTTCAGATGAGAGATTCAGGACTGCTTGGACGACTCACTTCATATCATCACCATTTCGTCATTTTCTCCTATTCTCTCACGCCTCTACCTTGACAACTCCATCATCTGCCTTTAATCCTGATCACTTCATCTTGATTTCCTTTGTTAATTCTCATCATCATCTTTATTGCCATGGCTGAATCTGGATCAGAGCTCAGTAGAGCCTTCTTCTCTTCTATATGTCGCTAATCTTCCACCTTCTTAAGAGATGTGATCATACCGGAGCCTCTATAGCAACAAGGGAGTCTATCTACGTCTCTAATTCATGATTGATATACGGTTGTATTTTAATTGTGATTCTCAACTGGATTGGTATTGTTTTCTTTAGGATATGTTGTAATTGGATTAGTCTTGTTATGAATCTGATGGTGTATTCCTTGATACAGAGTAGACTTGATTGCATTATTGAATCCAGTTTTATTTGGTTTTGTAGTTAAGTGGATTAATACATGATAACTATCGATTAATGTTACCTTGGGAACTTTTGATTCATTCATTTATAATCCGATGCTTGCATCCATCTAACCATAATTGACTTCAATTCTTATCGGGCTAGGAAAGTTAGATGCCACTCTTAGGAAGATTATCATCACTATATTTTGCTTATTCCTACATTCCTGCCATTGTCATTTATCACTCTTCTTAAATGAGAAAATCAATATAAAAAGTAGAATAGATAGTTAAATCTATTAGATATAATTAGATCACTTCTACTTTTAGTAATTTGCAAAGCTATTTGATTAACAAAAAAATCTTGAACAACAAGCCTTCTTGTGAATCGACCTCGGGTTAAGCCACTGTATTTCTAAAGCTTAATTCTAGTATCTTTGAGAGCCCCTAATGACAAGGCTTATCACTTATTGGATCAGTTGGCTGGTGCAACTATATTTTCTAAAATTAATTTGAGATCAAGCTATCATCAGCTAAGAATTAAAGTAAGGGTCACTCTAAAGACCATTTTTCAGACCTGTTATGGAGGTTATGAATTTTTAGTGATGCCATTTGGATTAACAAATGCACTTGCAATTTTCATGGATTATATGAATGAAATCTTCTAACCTTTATCACACCTTACTTTAATACCCAATTTTATATCAAGTGGAAGCAATTGAAACCATGTTCTTAAGTTAGAAAATTTTGAACTTTTAAAACTTTCTCCTCATGTTACTATTCATAAAAATTCTCAACTTCTCCAAACTTTAAAAAATCATAACTAATTCTAGAAAAATCAAAACAATATGGTTCCAAGTCCGACTTGAAGTCTGTAATGAGATCTTTAAGGAAAAAAATGTAATCAGAGTATGAATCTAACTCATGTGTGCCCAGTTTTCATGTCAAGATCTACTGTTTATTTGGTCATTTTTCTAATTTTTAAGGATTTAGGCCCAACTTTGGAAGGGCATAAATCTTTGTATAAAACTCCAAATTTAATGAAATGCCACTCACTTTAAAGCTAAAAATATGATCTATTATACAATTAAGTTTTAGATCAAAACTCTATCATTCCCTTAAAATTTTGTATGGTCAAACTGCACTCTAAAAAAGTCAACTTTTCCCTTTTCATGTCAAAACCTAACCAAATAAAGCCATATCTATTTCCAACACAATCCAGCCACATAATACAACATATAATAAGTTATTTAACATGATTTGCAATACAATTTGATCATCCATACATATATCTATAAATATTACAAAACTTGTGTATAGAGTTCAACATAACTTCATAATTCCAAATAAAATTCATAACATTCTTCTTCATGGTGGCAATACTTCCTTGCCCTTAGCCACACCATTTGCATGCCCTATTAGTTTTATTTGAACATATAGAGGAATGAGATTTCATAGAAATCTTAGAAGCAAAGAAATTACAACAATAATGTTAAACACGCAAGATATATTACAATCCATTCTATAAAACATTTCTCTACCTTTTTGTCATATAAAAACCATATCAAATTATTCCAAGTCAATAAATTAATGCACTATGCCAAGGCATATCATGCAAACAAATCAATCACATTACCATTAAACAATTTCAAATACCATTTGGCATATATTCAAAGGATCATATCGTATAATAACCTAGCAAGTTAACATTAAAGTTGTAAATTCCATGGTACCTCTTTTAATCCACAATTTTGGCCTCTCTCAAGACTTAATACCCCTCTTTGTTTTCTTGCATAATTCCTATCAATCCAAACATAAACACATTCTAAGTTATAAATAATCCAAGCAATAACACTTTTGTTCAACATTAAAACTCAATTAAACCCCTTTTTCCTTGATTTTTGACATAATTATTTTCTCTTTGTTTCCATCAATCTCTTGGTCCATTCCTACACAATTTTTCATGTAGAATCCAATTATCAAATCAGATTTAACAAAATCAAACTTCTTTCTCCTCAACTTTATTTGACCGATTAGTATGCTTTAGGAATCCAAAATTTTTATTTTTGATTCTAATGATTTTAAACACTTCTTATTGGTATATTCCCACACAAAAACACATCTTATGTTCATTGGAATCATCAAATTAAATTAAAAAAATTTCCAACCCTATGAACCTGAAGTGACCGAGCTACATAATAATTAGGAAAACTCAAAATTTCTTCCAAAAATCAATGCAAACATCAACCAAGCGAGCTATTCCAAGCTCTAAATCATGGTTTCTATCCTTCGCTAATCATCCCTCATTATTTCAAAATTTGGACACCAACACAGCTTGGAATTTTGCCACCAAACTCTACTTGAAACAAGCTAGAATCATAGTCAAATTAAAGCTTAAACATATCTTGATTAATCCTTGATTCTTTCTTGATAATTTTTGGCCAATCTTAGCATGAAAATGGCTCTCCTAACTCAGTTTTTCAGTAGCAAAACCTCTCCCTTTTTAGTGCTAAAAAAATTAAAGGCTTGTGAGGGGGTATTTATAGACTTTAAAACGGCCTCCTCTTCCTTCCAAGTGTCCCTTAAAAATCTAGATTTTTTGGGATATGTGGACACCTTAAAATGCTGTAACAATTTGGAGGTGTGCAAGTGTCCCAAGTACAATAATGTTTAAGATAAAATCATGTGATATTTTGTATTATTTTATTCCATAATCATGTGCAACAATTGGGCCATAAAATTACTCTTTATTCCTGGCCCAAAATAATGTAGAATGGGTTAGAGAAAGAAGGGAGAATTATCACCTTATCGACTAAAATTCCTCTCTAATTTCCAAAAATATTTTGGGACCTCCAAAAATTTATTTATTCCTATCAAAAATCATATTTTAATATATAAAAGGCCCCTGAAAATTTTTAGAATTTATCTTAACCTCTAACTATTTATTTTGAATTTTCTCTAAAATCAGGCTTTACCGATAAGATTTTAGAAATAAATATTTTAAAATTAATCCTTTCACTTTCAGGCCTAGAAATAATTAATAAATCCTTAAATAGTTCTCCCAAAAAATTTTTGGAATTATTGAGGCCTCTACATATTTAAAATAATTATTTCAGTCTAATTTTCTACTATTTTTTGAAAAACCTCTGTTTACCAAAAATTCTATAAATAATTATTCTTGTGCTATTTCCACCTCTAGGGCCTCAAATAGGGTTCTAGAACCTCTAATTTTTTTTTACTATTTTTAATAATTTTTTAGAATTTTTTTCAAATTTTCCTATTTTGCCGTTCTTAGACCTATAATTTCAAAAATATCAGTTCGAACAAAAGTCGGATCTCAACTCAAAAGCTGTTCCGCCTTTGAATCTACTTCACTACTTGACCCTCTATCTAATTTATCATTCACATTTTCAGGGTTAAATTTGGCAGGATGTGACATTTTTTTCCGTTAAATAAATTTCATCCTCGAAATTTGTAACATATCTTTGGTGAAGAGCTCTGGATACTACTTTTTTTATCTCATCCTTCTTTTCCTAGGTTTCTTTTCCTTGTGTCAAATCCTTTTGGATGTCTTTAATAAGTGGGATTGACTTATTTTACAGCTGCTTAACCTTCCGATCCACAATCTTCTATGGTCGTACTTCAAACGTCAAGTCTTCTCACACTGCGATATCGTCGTACTCTATGATATGAGTAGTATCTGATTGATACTTTTTTGATTAGGAAACACGGAAGACATTATGTATCTGATTGAGATTAGGGGGTAGGACCAATTTATAAATTACTAGCCCATTTTTGACAAACTTTGGAAGGGTTTGCTGTATTTCGGTGTTAACTTCTTCTTCGCTTCAAGGGTTCGACCCATTCCTGTGTTAATATCCCCGACTACAAACTTTAATAGCTTCCTTCTTGCATCCACATAACTTTTCTGTCTGCTTCATGCTGTTAACAACCTCTGTCAAATTATCTTTATTTACCTCAAGGTTTAACCTACTATCTTTGGACCGTAGGCTTTTCTTTCACTTAATTTAGTCAACATAGTAGCAATCAGCACTTTCTACCATATAAGGCTTCATATAGAACCATTTGTATACTGGAATGATAATTATTGTTGTAAGCAAATTTTGCCAACAGTATATATTCATCCCAGTTTCCTTAAAATTTAATACATAATCTCATAGCATATCTTCTAATATCTAAGTAGTCCATTTTATCTGTCACACAGGCACAACTCTTATCTTTAAGTACTTTATCATCATTGTTCATACTCCTCTTATCACTTAGGCACATTCTCTCATGATAGTACCATAACAGTATACCTTTCTTTATGGTATTTTGTTACCTTTATCAGGTGCTTTGGCATATTCCACCATTTTTCTCTTTACTCTATCTTTACATTTAGCTTTCTCTTCTATTCTTCCTGAGTATGTACACTGTTCAAGACTCATAGCTCTTAGTTCCTTTAATTCTTATTTTTGTACTGTCCTCCATAGACTAGAATAGAATTGAGCTATCGACCTAATCAATAATAATAGTATCTGTAAAAAAGTCAAGGGTACTCTCTCGATACTAGTTATGCATCCTGGGGAAGCTTTTACATCTTAACTCATCCATGATCATCTCATTTTCATGCCTCTCACAGCTTCATATGTCATCCTATCTTATGCCTTAAGAGGTATCACTCTCACGGATTAATATATCATCCCTTTTAGGCTTGGTCTACTATAACCTTGGATTTATATTCTACCCAGGCTATCTTCCATTGTAACTTTTATTTGTATCCATATTTAGGCCACTAGATTGAGTTAAAGATTACACTGCCATAAAAATAGATTTTCCACGGTGATTCTATTAAAAACAACTATGGAAAATCAAATTTCCATGGCGGTTACTAATAAAACCTCCATGGAAAGTTCAACTTTCCACAACGGTTTTTTACGTAACCATCATGGAAATTTAGTTTTCCACGGTAGTTTTTAGCAGAACCACCGTGGTAAATTTTTTTAACTGTGGTTATTTAAATAACCGCTATTAAAAACTTAATTTTTTAATAATGCTGCATGAATTTCTTTTTACCTCCCTATAGTTTACAATTCCAAATAAATCTAGGTAGTGCAGACTATACAGAACTATTTCCAAATGACCGTATGAACAAATAATCAACTAGTTGGTTAATATATATACATACAGCATAGCAAGTATTGAAATTTCTTTTAACATGGGCACAAAGCTTACAAAGGATCGAATCTGTCTAGGCAGGACAGAAACCAATCCTATAACTATAAGATGATACCTTAGAAGTAGCTTGCTAGTTCTCCTAACAACAAGTAAAGGCATAATTCAAAGAATAGTAACAAGCTAAGTTAATTTTGTCTAAACAATAGAACTAAGGAACATGTATAAGGGGGGAAACTTAAAAAAAAATCTAACAATGAATTTTCTGAGGAATAACCTAACTATTTCAAATTTTCAAAACTCTGTAGCAATGTTGTTGATAAAGTATCCATCATCAAGTTGATTTCTTCCATTTGATATGGTGCAACATTTTGAAATACCTATAAATAAAAAATAACATAGTCAACTTAATCAAAAATGTGAAAAGAATTAAAGAATTACATGCAATGTAACTTATCTTTACCTCGTCTAATTTCTCAGTCACTCTTGCCTCAATGATATCATTCATGTAGTGGATGACATAATATCCACATTCAACATTTCCTTGTTGACAACAGTACTAACAAAATAAAATATAAAATTGAATACTAGACTTTGATTATAAGCATTAACTTTAATTATTGAAAAAGATTTAAAAGTATATATTTAGTTTAAAACAACATACTTTTGGGAGAATCCATATTGGTGGTTATCTATTTTGCTTCTTTGCCATAACAGTAAAACTATGAAAAGCCCTATCAATAATAAAAAAATGATATTAGAGCATATTTTTATAAACTTCACACGTAATAATATATAAACATAAACTAACGTGTCGATGACATCTCTGGTTTCCTCAGATAGACTTCTATAAAGGGAATCGAACCAAGAGACCTTGTTATCAAAAGGGGCACAAACAATTAGGGTCCAATGATAACTACAAAACACGGACCATGTTAATTATAATCCTATACATACAACTTGTGTATCTCAAATACAATAATATACTTACCTTTCCATGTAAGGTGCAAAATATATTTGCTTTCTCGTATAGTAACGTCATCATGTAGATCGACCTCACTTCCACAGTATTGACTATTTTCTGCACCCTTCGAGGACACATAAAACCATATGTTCCTTTAAGTCCTCCTTGCTGACAGATTTGAGTAAAGTGCTTGTTGTTCAAATAAGAAACATTAGGACATGCATAAATATAACATGAATTAAGAAAATGATATTGTAACTTACAAAATAGCCAGTTGCATGAAGACTATATCCAGCTTCTCAAAGTTGAGGAACTGAATGAGGTCCTTCTTGTCAATGGTGAAGTCGTATATTACATTTAAACCCATAATCCCCAGAGGCATCTTGAAAGTAATGGGCTTATCCATGTTTGCTACTACGGAATGAAGAACCTCCAAACTGGAATATATAAGGTCAAGATCACTAGGAAGAGGTAGGAGTACAGGATCTGATGATGCGCTCCTTGTGGCCTTCTTTGCTGTCACCTTCTTCATTAATGGCTTTGCAACAAGTCTCTTTGGCCATAAAATGAAATGTCTTTTAGCCTGAGCCAATAGTCGAACCTCATCAGTAGGGTTGGGCACTGGTGTACCACTATGACCATGAAGAATCCTATCCACCGTCACCCTCGTTTGATCATTTGGAACTTTCATGCCGTGGATTGTTGTGCCCAAGAATGCTCAACTATTAGTAACATGAAAAGCTGAATCTTCAAAGTTCACATAAAGAGCACACGGCATTCCATCATCTTCAACAGGGTTAGGGTCAGGGTTAGACACTGTCAGTTCCTACGTCTGATTATTACTGCCCTTCCTACTTTTTATCACAGGTAAACCCTGAAACATAATATGAAATTAGTTAAGGTATATTAAATGAGTTTAAATGGATCAAATGAACCTTTAGAAGATTTGAAAAGATGTGTGATTATTACCTGGGAAGGTTCAGACACTTAGGGCATCTGGAATCTGGACGTGCCTATCATCATTATAGCCTGTTGAAACTTAGAGTTAAACTCCTCATGTATCTTTTGCATCTCTGCCTTATGTTGTTCATTGAGTTTAACTCGAACACTCTCCATTTCTTTATGTAATCGCTGGTCGAGCTCCTCTTTAGATACCATGTTAGGGAGGATGATCCAGTGCTCCTTTGTAAACCAGAGCCAAAAAATTGTTTAATACCAATCCCTTTTGGGGCCCCTCTGACTCAACTAGGATGGTTAGCCTTTCCAATGGCAGTGGCTAAGATATCTATCCATCCTTGGGGGATGAATGTACCTTGGGATAATTGCTCATCAAGTGTATCTTGTAACATTAAATCAACAAATTCAATTTAAGATAATTGAAAAAAGCAATTTGAAGCATAATGTATAAATATTACTTACAATCCTCTCAGCAACAACAGCAGACTCTGGAGTAATGTATTGACCCTTTTTAATCCTCACTGCTTTTCATTTTTCTTGGTGAGAAGGACGCTCAATTTGTGGAATGTAGCCAGTAGGATCTAAAGCAGTAGCTATCTATGCATTCTTCAACTGCTCCTCCATCATACTTCTTTCTAACCTACTATACCATACACGAGACATGGTGTGTGGGTACCCATTCTGCTCAGATATTTGCTTGTTCTTCTGACTCAATGCCTATGATAATGAAACAAATTCAACAAAGTTAGTTTAATTAAATAAAATATGAGCTGATTAAAAGCTAAGTTTGAAGAAACCAAACCTGAAATGTATGGTCTTCACGTTGCTTCACAAAACTCTCCCAGGCCTCGTCCCTAATAAACTGGCATTGTTCCTTAAGATGCTTACCCTTTCTTTTTTCATGAATATAGTGTTTTGTAAGTGTGGATTTAAAATCCCTCCACCATTCATTAAGTTGTTTAAATAGATAGTCTCTCATTTGCTCAATGGTGGGAATATCAAATGTTAGCTGCAATACAATAGCACAGGGTTATAAGTAAATAAGCCATTATATTTGAAACAAATAGAGAAAAGAATTCGTAAGATACCAAAATATCCTCCTAAATGTTTTGCTTTAAATTTTTGTCCACCATCTTCTAGCTAGGAATGTCAATCCCAATCTTACTGCATGCGACATAACCCACATAACTAATAAATTGAGCCCCAGTCCTTCCTGCAGGCTTCAAATCATCATCAAACTCCACTGTAATCCTCATGGGCTATGTGGTCTCATAACGTAAAGCCCAATGTCTCATACGGGTTGGCCCTCTACCCTTTCGCTGGCTAGTAAAGGAGTTGTCATCGCCAGAACCCTGTTGATCGGATCCGTCTATTTCCTGTTTAAAGAACAACCAATTAATAAATGTAAGAATAAGAAATATCAAGTCAATATAAAACATTTAGTACATTTAACAAAAAACATCATATTATAAACAATAATAATAAATATGAAATGAATTTAATAAGAAACATCAAATAATTTATTTAGGCCTTACAATGATTATCCTCCCAAATTCCTTCACAATGATCATCTCTAATAGCATAGTCATCATCTACCAAATCTAATTCAATTGTTTTAGGTCGAGTAGCTATGAAAGGCGGGGTGTCATCAAGATCAAACTCTGAGTCACCATCATCTCTACCAACTCCTTGCCTCTTATCTTGAAGCACAATTGACAATTTCTTCTTTACTAGATCGGGAACATAAAACACTTGTTTCATTTGAGTTGCTAAATTAAATGGCTCATCTCTATATCCAAACCTCTCAAGATCAACCGAAACAGGAACTTTAAAGATAGGAACTTTAAACTTGGTATAACTAGCCTCCCATATCTCTTCTATTATTCCATAATAGGACATTGCTGCCAACATTGGGTTTCTATCTTTAGAACTAGTAAAATGCATAGCTTCGGCTACTACCATCACCCCACTGTTGTGCATGATACTCTTATCGTCTTGGGTTTTTATGTAGAATGAATAACCATTTATACATATCCGCCCTAACACAAAACCTCAAAATAGGGCCCTATAACTAGCCTTTGTATTGTCTCAGAAGGATTGCCATCTTTTAATACTTCTTGCTTGAACCACTCTGCAAATGACTTATTATGTTCATTAGCTAGTTGCATTTCATTCTTTCTTAGATTCAAGTTCTTCAGCATATTCTTGTGAGCATTCAAGTAAGGCAAAACTTCATCCGTGTTGTTTAAAATGTATAGATGTGCCTGGATTACAACTTCTCTTGACATAGACCTCACTATAACACTCTATGTTCCCTTGCTACTCCCCTGATCATGTCGAGATTAAGGAAGTCCAACTGTCTTTACCTATTAAGATATTCGTTAAAAAACTCAACTGCCTCCTCAGCTATATCTCTCAACAATTGATGCCTCAAGCTGATAAGGATTCTTAGAGTACCTTTTTAGGATTTTTATGTCTCTCAAACAGGTACATCTACCTTAAACACACAGGCCCATAAAGTCTTATCTTTCACACAAGATGAGCTATCAAGTGGACGATAATGTCAAAAAATGATGGAGGAAAGTGCATTTCCAATTGGGAGAGGATCACATAACCTTCTTTTTCTAATTCATCTAACTCAGCAGGATTGATGACTTTGCTGCAAATGGCACTGAAAAACATACAAAGTCTAGTAATAGTGCTTCTCACATTGGTTTTCATAATGCCTCGAATAGCAAGTGGAAGTAATTGTTGCATTAACACGTGACAATCATAAGACTTCATCCCTATTATCTTCAAATCTTTCATTAAAACAAGTTTGCTTAAATTAGAAGAATAACCTTATGGCACCTTAATGCTATTAACAAAACCATAGAATCTTCTTTTCTCTTCTTTTGATAATGTGTGCGCAGCTAGATGTAAATAAGCCCTCTTACCCTCTCTTTCTTGTGGCTAGAGGAGTTTTCTTATTCCAATTTTGACTAAGTATCATCTTACATTGATTCTATCCTTAGTTTTTCTACTTATATGTAAAAGTGCACCAACAAGGCTCTCACACACATTTTTCTCCACGTGCATCATATCTAGACTATGCCTCACATCAAGACTTTGCAAATATGGAAGATAAAAAAAGATAGATCTTTTTTCCATATATTCCTCTCATCGGCAGTCTTCTTCTTCTTTTTACTGAAAACCATATTAATTCCCTTAACCTGTTGATAAACTTCTTCCCCAGCTAATGGTATTGGAGCCATTTGATATTTTTGTGAGCTATTAAAGGCCTTCTTCAATCTACGGTAAAGGTGGTGCCAACTAAGAAACCTTTTGTGACCATAGTAGACTGTCTTCCTACCATGTTTAAGTTGCATGCAGTGGGTGCCTTCTTCACATATCAGACATGCTTTATACCCCTTAACACTGTATCTTGACAAATTTCCATATACTGGAAAGTCATTTATTGTGGTAAAGATCATGGCACGTAAATTGAAGGTCTCTTGTTTATATGCATCAAACACATTAACACCTTCCTCCCATAATTTCTTTAGATCCTCAATCAAAGGTGCCAAATACACATCGATATCGTTTCCCAGTTGTTTTGGCCACGAGATCATCAAAGATAGCATGATATACTTTCTTTTCATACATAACCAAGGAGGCAAATTGCAAATTACGAGGAGCACTAGCCAAGCACTGTGTGTACTACTAAGATTACCATATGGATTAATTCTGTCCGTATAAAGCCCTAGCCGAAGGTTTCTTGGCTCGCTACCCAATTAAGAAAATTCTTGATCTATTGTTTTCCATTGAGGAGAATCTACTGGGTGACGAAGCTTTCCATCACATATTTTTTCATTGAAATGGCATCTCAAGTTCTTTGCTTCTATGGCATTAGCAAACAGACACTTAAATCATGGTATTATTAGAAGATATCGTAGAAACTTCAAAGGAGAACATTTGGTCATCTCATTATAATCACCATCATCTTTCTTAACTTTGTATCTTGAAGTCCTATATTTAGGGTACTTATTCAACCCTTCATACTCATTTCTGAATAATATACAGTCATTAGGGCACGCATGTATCTTCTCATATTCCAAACCCATCAGACATAAAATTTTCTTTGCCTCATATATTCGTTTTGGAAGTGAATTCCCCTTTAGAAGAATATCACTCAGCAATTCAAGTAATTCTGTGAAATTAACATCGGTCTAACCATTTTTTGCCTTCAAGTTCATCAATTTCAACACAGTTGTCAACCTTGTATAATCATCTTTACACCCTGGGCATAAAGACGTCTTTGCATCACTACACAAAGTTTCAAAAGTGGGAGAGAACTGTGTAGAGGATTCAGACCTTATGTCACCAAACATATATGAAATTCTATCACCAAAGTCTTCATTCACAACCTTCTCCTTTCCAAACAGTGTAGTCTTTCTAATTTCTCCATGCCATATCCAATTTGTATGCCTCAAATTTATCCCATCACAGATAAGATGTTCTTTCATTTCAGAAATACTTCTCTGACTATTGTTTAAGCACTTGACACAAGGACAATAGTACAATCCATCTCTTTGACTAGGGGTATTTCTCTGAGCAAACTTAGGAAACTTTTCAATCCCATCCTCATATTCTTTGCTAATTCTCTTAGCTTTTATCAAACTATGATCCATTATTCTACAGAGTCAATGAACATAGTTATCAAGCTTAATTCTAACTCCTTAATTCAAATATTGAAATAATAAAATAATTAAATGTTAGTCAATAAATTAAAATTGACTAACACTTAATTAAAATTAAAGGGAATCTTTCTTTTTTAAAAGTAAAAAATTCGATAGAATTTCCCCTTAAATATATAACAAAGGGAAAATTAGAATGAAGGACCAAGAAAAAATTATATTTATTATAAAGAATCTTAAAAATTGTAATTATTTAAAAGGACCATAAATATATTAAATATATTATAATAAAAAATGAAATATATAATTACTTTGAAAATTAGATTAAGTTATTTCTTAAAAATTGGTATATATAGTGAATGAGCGAAAATGTTGATAAAAATATAAAATCAAACAAACATATATAAGTTTTGTAAAATAGTTAAACAGAAATTATTTTAATCAAAGTTAAAACTATTCTTCATACCATATTTCAATGTGCATAAAGTTTTATAAAAATATTATATTAAATTAATTTAATATAATTTCTTTTCAAACACTTGTTTCTAATTTAATGTTATAGAAATAAATAAAAATAGATTTGTATATAAAATTTAGCTTTTTATAAAAATAAATTAAAACACATATATACTTAAAGAAGTAAATTTTTGTAAAAATATTATTTCCTTTAAGTCCTCCATTCTAATTTTTCCTATAACAAATCCTAAATTTGTATAAAAAATAAACAAATCAATCAATCAAGTAAACCAACTTAACAATATAATAAACAAATTAAAGACAGGATAAATTTGAAGAAATATAACAAATAAAACAAAAATAAGAATTCAATTTCAAACCGATTCAATGAATAAAGATTCTTAAAGCTAAAACTTCTGAATCCAAAACGGGAACACAAATGATATCCATTTGTAATAAAATTTTAAACAACATTTTATCACCAATCAAAGTTCATAACGAAAAAAGATTCACAAAACAATGAACAAATTATTTATTACTAAATTATCAAATTTATTACAAAAAAATTATCAAAAATTCGAAATAAATATCAAAAAATTATTAAAAAAATCAAAAAATTCAAAACTAATCAACTTCAAATATTTAAACATGTTTCTAATACAGTATATAGAAAGAAATTAAGGTTTTCTCACACCAAATGCCACTAATCAACAACTCAAGCACATAAAAAATGCAAAATCAACAATGCAAGTCAATCACAATGTAAAACTAACAAACCCATTTGAAATACAATATATTTTTATATTCAAAACATCCAAGAAACCAAGAAAATTGAAAAGATTGAAAGAAGAGGATACTTACTCAATAGAGATGATTCAAAGGCGTAAAGTTGGGCGTTTAAACGGCAGTAGACACCGGCAGGGCACCACAAGCTAAATGGAGGAGTTTAAATGGTGGGAAAGGTTGGGGAATGGCCAGTAATGGAAGTTCGTTGGTGGTGGGACAGAAGGGGACCATGGCGTAATGATACGAAACAATAAAAATGAGTAAAACTGAACCCTATCGTGGGTTATTTTAAAACTTTCCATGGCAGTTTTCTTAATAACCGTTGTGGAAAACCAATAGTCAGGCCACTTATTTAAAAAAATGTTGTCACCTTTTTTCCATGGTGTCTTTCATCTTAACCCCCATTATTTTGTCACGTTAAATGTCTTTCTTCTAGTAGTGTTACCTGATTGATAATTCCCCAAGACTACTCATAGATACCAATATTGCCTCTTTCAGCCTTATTCGATCCTTCCTGCAACTTCAAAATCACTTACTACTAGGTACCTCATAACCTTTGACTTCCTAGTCTCTTTATATCATTTCTCATCTTATTATGCCTCTTTGGTTCCCAGGCGAATTGTTCATCTCTATGGCTTTTAACTTGTAACACCTCCTTTAATACCCCATTATACATCAATTAGAACCACTATAACGTCTTTTCCAATGTTTTCAAGTGACAATTTTCAATTCCAAAATTTTCCTTTTTAATCTATCTGTACACTGTTCATCTAAATTTAGGTCAATTTTGAAAATTCATAACTAATTTTAGAAAAATCAAAATAAAGTGGTTCTAATTTTCACTCGAATCTTGCTAAGAGGTCTATAAAGAAAAATATTTATTGGACTCAATTCCATCAAAAACAGCACCAGAAAATTCAACAAAATGTACTGTCCATATGGTAAAATTTCAAATTTTAAGTATTTTAGCCCAACTTCGAAAGGGCATAACTCTTAGCACAAAACTCCAAATTTGATGGTTTACTACTTGATTTAAAGCTAAAAATGAGATCTAACTACTTGTAAAATCTCAGATCCAGATTCCATCATTTGCTTATTATTTTATGCATCACAATTTTGTCCCTAACTTAGACAATTTATCTCCTAATCACTTCTTCTTAAATTTTATTTTCCGTTTTCTTTTCCCATACCCTTTAGGCATTCCACCATTCTATATTTCAACATTAGGGCATGTCATAAAACTATAATTTACATCATACCCTTATCCATAATTTATTACAACTTAACATAAATTCATTAAAACATTACATAATACAACAAAGTGATATAGTTTCCATAATGCTCTTCTATCCCAATGCTAATTCTTTGCCTTGATCCATGGATAAGCCACTCCCTATTTGAGACATAATTTAACATAGGAGAAATGAGATTTCATGGAAATCTCAGTAGCAATTGAACTATAATTGTCATGTAAATCAAGCAAGTTACAATGTGACATGTTATCACACCTCAAGATATAATCAAACCACATAAAATCATAGTTTATATCATGCTAGCAGAGGAACACCAACACTTCCACAGTGACATACTTCGATGCATTTGGCCAAAACATAACCCAAAGCCATCTAATCAACCAAGATCGAAACACCATTCCTTAATCCAAGCTAACAACATAATCACATTAAACAAGCAAGATAAACAATCAAATTATAATTCAATACTACCTTTTATCACTTGGAAATTTTAGTCTCCTCAAAGGGTTATGTGTTTTCTTGATTCCTCCTCACCAAACCTATTGAGTCAAGCACAGATACAACTATATTAACAACTAAAAATCTTAAATACAACACTTAATCTTTAACTTAACATTTTCTCCCTTTTTCTTTGACTTTTAACAATATAGTTTTTCCTTTAGAATCAATGATCTCTTGGCTCAATCCTACACAATTTTTTATGAGGAATCCAAGTATCCAATCAGTTCTTCAAAAATCAAACTCATTCCCCATGAAATCATGTTGGCCGAATAGGGGGTTCTAGCTTTCAAAATTTTCATTTTTGATTTCAATGATTTTAAACACTTCGCAATAGTATATCCCTGCACAAAAACACATTTTAAACCCATTGGGATGATCAAATCAAGGTAAAACAATCTCCTATCCCATGAACAGTGCTTGGCTGAAATGAACATGTAGAACCCTAGGTGGATTTTCTTCCAAAAACCACTTCATACACCACTTAAACAAGCTTGTTTCATATCATATTTAAGGTTTCTATACTTCCCTAATAGCCAAGCATGTCAACCGAATTTGTGCAGCATTTTTTCTTAATTTTTCAAGCCAAAAACCCCAATTAACTAGCTTGAAACTTAGGAATAAGAAGGCTTAAGCATACCTTGATGTTTTCTTGATATAAACTGAATGGTTCCTTGCTCAAAACCCTCCCAAATTCTGTCTCCCTTGGTTTGGACACAAAATGACAGCACCTTCCCCTCTTTTTATAATTTTGCCAACATTTTCTTGTATTTTAGGGAGGGGTATTTATAGACAAAATAACTAGCCCTTCTCCCCTAATTTTGGACTCACAAAATGGTAGAAAATGGGGTGAGTTGGCAGCCATCAAGTGCATCATAACTTCAGATTTAACTAAGTGTCCAAACCTTAGATTTTTCCAAGTTTATCCCTTAATTTTGCATTTTATTTAATTAAAAATAGTGCTGTCCAGAAGCTACATGAAATTGGGCTTGAATTGGGCCTAACGTGGGCCCCACAAATGGTCTAGGATGGTCCAAAAAGATGGCCCACAAACCAATTTAAAATCCAAATCATTCTGACACTTTATCGATTACTATTCACTAGTAACATTCCATAATTTTTTCCAAACCTCCAAAAATTCATTTCTCTCCATGATAATTCACCTTTTAATATGAAAACATGAGCTGAAAATTTTTAGAATTGTTTGCCATCTCTAGGTTTATTTTGAATTTTCTCCGATTAGGCCTCTATTAGTGTCATTGCGGGAAAATAAATTTCCTAAAATTCGTTCCTGAACTTCCAAGGCCTAAAACCAATTTTATAAATTCAAAAAAATATTTAAATGCTTTTTCATTTTTTTCCAAAATTATTGATGCCTCTAAATAATTAAAACAATTATTTTTCTCTGATTTCCCAACATTTTCCTGAAAAACCTCCGTTTATGGGAAATTCCATAATAATTCCACCTTTTGGGCCTCAACTGAGTTTTCAAAACCTCTAACTTATACTTTTAGCATTTTTCATGAATTTCTAGCATTTTTCTTAGAATTTCCCATTTTGCCTTTCCTAGACCGATAATTACGAAGATGCCAGTCCAGACCTTATTGGGGTTTCACATCAAAAGTTGTTTCATCTCCCTGTCTAGTTTCTACATTGGCCCTCATCCCAATTTTTAGTTCCCTATGTCTAAGAGAAATTTCTTGGGATGTGACATAATTCACCTTGTATTAATGCCAACCTACCTTATTTTTAGACTTTATAGTCCTTGCTATCAATTGTCCTCTAGTTCCTTATTAAACTCGAGGGACATTCTACCCTTGTATTGCTGCTGTATTACTGTTCTATTGTTCTTGACTAGTTTAGCTCTCCTTAGGGTAAGGTCAACTTGGCATATTTAGCCTCAGCTGCTTTTGTGGGAGACAACTGTTAACTCATCATTTGCACACTCACTAATAGAGAATATATCACTATCAACTCCATCTTAACTGTTTCCCCATATTTTCTTGAGAGAATAGCTTACTCTTGGTAGAGCAATGCTAACTCTGAATCAAAGGACCATCCCCAATCTTAGAGAGGTATTCTTGTGGTGAAGACTTCCCCTTATATTCAATCTCTATTAGGGTACTTGCTTCACATGTCATATCTCTATTAAAAGGAGTCTTTCCACTAAACTTATTCAATCACATAGGTAGTGGCAATCATCTGTTAGGAACTTTAATCCCAGATTTCTTATTAACTTGAGGCTACAATCATATTCCTCATATATGCCTTAAGGTCAAAGGATTTCATCCAATTCTAAGCACTATTGAACACTGAAGCATCATTAGAGACATCTTTATTTCTCTATTCTGATTACTAGTGCAATCATCGTCTACAACATTATTATCTATTCCCTATCTTCCTTATCCTAAATAACATTGCCTGCTTCTTATTCCCTCTGTTCTCTCATATTCTCTGACCAGTCACTTTCATGATTGTGTATTGGTCATCATATCGCTTAAGAGGCCTAATTCCTTCAAATATCCCCAATATAGGGTATCTAGGTCAGGTATCTAATTCATCAATAGTCTCCTCATTGTAATTTTAGTTAAAAGACCTTTATTGAGACATCCTTTATCTAGGGTCTCTAACTTTTAATTCATCACCTTCATTCATAATTATCAATCTCACATGTTTGGGCTACAACTCAAGTCGAACATTATCTAAGACACTTGATCCTATTTTTGCTCAATAAGCCTTGTTAAAGATAAGACAATTCAACTATTGCCTTAGATAGGTCATCAATTTACTAAACCATCTGGTCTTTCATTTTCCTCTTTGTCTTATGATGATGTATGTCCTCATGACATCATACTTGCATCATCACACCATATGTTCTTAATCTAATCGTACACGTGTCATTCATCCACTAAAATAGTTAATAATATTTATTTTAGAGTAAACTTGACCAAATTCTCTCTACTAGTTCATGACCTCGAGAATTCGTCTCTGGTTACCTATACTGTCTATTCTTCATAGGGAATTTCTCTAAACAGTTTACTTTGACTTTCTTTGGACAATATACAAATAGGCTTTAAATTTTATCTGTAACACCTCTTTTAATACCCCATTATATGTCAATTGAAACCACTATAACATGTTTTCCAATGTTTTTGAATGAAAATTTTCAATTACAAAATTTTCCTTTTTTATCTGTTCATACACTATTAATACGAATTTAGGTTAATTTTGGAAATTCATAACTAATTCTAGAAAAATCAAAATGAGGTGGTTCAAATTTTCACTTGAAGCTTGCTAAGAGTTCTATAAAGGAAAAATATTCATTAGACTCAATTCTATCTAGAACAGCAGCAAAAAATTTGACAAAATACACTATTCATATGTCAATTTTTGAATTTTTAGTATTTTTTGCCCAATTTTGGAAGGGCATAACCCTTAGCATAAAACTCAAAATTTGATAGTTTACCACTTGATTTAAAGCTATCTAACTGCTTGTAAAATCTCAGATCCAGATTTTATCATCTGCTTATTATTTTATGTGTCACAGTTTTGCCCCTAACTTAGGCAATTTTATCCCATAATCACCTCTTTTTTAAATTTTATTTTCCTTTTTCTTTTTCTATACCATATAGGCATTCCACCATTCTATATTTCAACATTAGGGCATATCATAAAAGTGTAATTTACATCATATCATCATTGATAATTCATTATAACTTAACATAAAGTTCATTAAAACATTACATAACACAATATAGTGGTATAGTTTTCATAATGCTCTTCTATCCCAATGCCAATTCACTGTCGTGATCCATAGATGAGCCACTTCCTATTTGAGACATAATTTAACATAAAAGGATTGAGATTTCATAGAATCTCAATAGCAATTGAACTATAATTATCATGTAAATCAAGCAAGTTATAATGTGACATGTTATCACATCTCAAGATATAATCAAACCACATAAAATCATAGTTAATATCTGCTAGGAGAGGAAAACCAACACTCTCACAATGACATACTTCAATGCATTTGGAATTTCTAGAATTTTTTGCCCAATATTTTCCCAAAAAACCTCCATTTACGGGAAATTCCACAATAATTTATTTTCATAATAATTCCATCTTTTGAGCCTCAACCGAGTTTTTAAAACCTCTAACTTATACTCTTACCATTTCTCAGGAATTTCTAGAATTTTTCTCAAAATTTCCTGTTTTGCCATTTCTAGACCGATAATTACGAAAATACTAATCCCGACCTTATCAGGGTTTCACATCAAAAGTTGTTTTGTCTCCCCACCTAGTTTCTACATTGGCTCTCATTCCAATTTTTAATTCCCTATGTCTAGATGAAATTTCTCGGGATGTGACACTATTAAAGTCATCCTCAAACCCTACATTTCCATCCATACAAAAACACAATTATAACATCAATCTTTCTTTCTATCAAACTCGTATGTCATGCAATATAATGCCTGGCTTAAGCACACACTGACTGTCACACCTTACTAATATTGACTTAGGTTCCTTTCAAAATCATTTTAGATTACATTGGATGGTCTTGGGCTCACTTTTTATCATAAAAACGCTAAATTTCAGATTTTTACTGTTCATCGGGGTAAAAATCCAGTTTTTCTGGCCCAACTTCAAAAATTCATAACTTATTCTACAAAATTCCAATTGGGGTAATTCAAAATTCTACTTAAAGATCTTTAAGTCCTCTTTCAAGTAAAAATAATCTCATTGTCCAATTCCTAATGAGAAAGCATCAGGTTTTTGAGAAAAGCAACACTGTCCATTTGCCAAAAACCCTGATTCTCAGATTCTGACCATTAACTTTGAAAACTCATTATAAATCGTATACTGGGCCATTTTTGACGTATTAGCTATCAAATTGAAGCTTAGGATGTTATCTTTCTTCATGCCAAATTTCATGACTAAACCCATTCTGGAGCATAATCAAAAAGTCACATGAACCAGTTAGTATCAGTGTGCTTCCAGCACTGTTAGTTTAATATTTACATAACTGAAATGAGCTCACAAATTTTTGTGGCTAACCCTACAAATTAGCCTTCAATCTGCAGCTTTCCCTTGGAGGATTCAGGCCCTAAAATGTTACATTATTTTTGGGGGATGAGATTTTTGAAAATCCCAGTAGCAAATTAACCAACTATAGCACCAAGCAAGCATTATTATTATGCATGATCATATTAACTACTATTGGTGAACTAACATGCTTATCATTTGGCAAACTCAAATATGCAAAGGCCAAAGCAAGATACTATAAAGAGCAGCCACATAACAATCAAGAAAGCTCAACCATAATAATAGCAATTAACCATACAATAATCAATAATGCTAGTTAGTGGTAGTAGCTAGGTTTAACTCACTACCTTGCTCCAAAAGTCTTAGCTTTTCTTCCTTCTCCTGTTTCCCTTGACAAATATCAAACCCTAACCATGTAATCCATCAAAAAGGGCAGCCATAATCATTATCCAACAACCATGAAAAAGTAAGAACAAGCATCAAAATGATTCTTGAACCATAAAGTTCCCTCCTTTGTTCACTAGTTTTAAACTTGGTTCTCTTTAACCCTAAAAATCACTTCTTGACTTAGATGGATTTTCATGTAGATTTCAAATATATGCTTAGATCTAGGAAAATAAAATGGACTCCTTCAGTTTCCCTTTGACTGAACCATAAGGAATCATGAACCAAAAATCACAACTTTGCTTTTAAGCTTCCAACACTTGTTCCTTTTAGTTTACCCTACACCATTCCTCATTTTAAGCATCATGGAAGCCTTAAAACATTGAAAAACTCATCCTAGGGTTTAGTTCCTCACTTGGCCGAAATGGAAGCTCAAGAAAACAACCATGAAAAATGCTTTAAAACAACTTAAACTCACTTACAAACACTAGGATCTAGCTTGTGTTGTTGTGTCTTAGCAAGTGTGATGATCAAAACTTCTTTCCCCTTTTTATTAATCAGTTAGGTCAACACAAAGAGAGGGAAGAGATAGACTTTCAACCATAAAAGGAAAGAAAACAAAGTAAGAACACCTCTAGAACCAAGATCTAACCTTGAAACCTTGCTTGGATGATCAAAGGTGCTCCCTTTCTTCTTGTTTTCTCTCAAGCTCTCTCTTTTCTCTCCCTTTTTCTCCTTGGCTGAATTGAACATCTGAAAATGGGGGAGAGAAGAGCTTGATTAATGCTTCAAAATATCCCAACCACCTTCTTTAATGATAGTCCAAGTGTTATTACCCTACTAAATCTTGATTCCTCTCTCGTAATTAACAAAATTCCAAATGAAATTAATTACTAAAGTCAAGATCCTCTCCATTTGAGGAATGACACTTGGCAAATTCAAATCTTCTCCTTCAAGAACTTGACAGATGGCTCAATATGATCCCTTAGATTTGCAAGACACCAATCTTGCTTTATCAGTATACTTTAGGCTCTGAGTTTAACTTCTTTTCTATAATTACAGTAACCTAGCCTCTGTAATTATTTTCTGTCAAATCCTTAATTTAATCTCCTCATTTTTATCTTCCCTAATTGCCCTCTTTGTCTCAAAATTAATTTCCTAATATTTAAATAAAAAGGAAAATTAATTTCCTTCTCTTTAGGGATTTTTCCACTTTTCATCATTATTTGGAAAAATCTTGGATACTTGAGGGTCTTCATTTAATTCCATAATTCCTTATAATTCCTTGGGATCTCATAGGAATTTTCTTGGAATTTTATTCCCCTTAATTTATTTATTTGGAATTTTCCAAATAAAATCTCTTAATTAGCGCAAATCACCCTTTAATTCTCTCATAATTTCTCTAAGGGTAATTTGGTCATAAAAACAACTTTATAATTTCATATAACTCTCAAAGGATATTATCCCTATTTTTTCTTAATTTTCCAAGGCTCATAAATATTTTTTCTTATTTATATTTGACCAATTTTTCCTTAATTAGTCAATTTCCTATAATTGGCTTGGAAAATTACTGTAATTATTTTCCACCAAAATCCTTTGACTTTTCCTTATCATTTTTAATTCTCAATAATTTGAGAATATTTCTTATCTCTAATTACTATAATGCTGGATGTGACACTGACAAAGACAACATAGGGGATTTAAATCATAAAAGGATGCATCAATACTCAGCTTTTACTGCTTAATACTGGATAATATGAATGGATAGTTCTTATCTACTTTAAAACTATTACTTGAATTGTACCTTGAGTCATACTAGGCAGCTCTTGAATCTCATTTTGTGGAAGGGCAGAAACTCCTTCCCCATCATGAAGTATTAAGGCGTCCATCTTCTGATGACATTGCCTCGCATAATATCCAGACTCACCATGTTTGTAGCAGGTATCTGATCTTGCCAGACAAGGCTTACTCCTATGATGTTTCCCACATAGGTTATGTCCTTTTACCCCTCTTTGCAAATTGAATCTCATTTGTTTATAGCTTCTTCTAGTGTACTTGTTCTTTCTAATTCTTTTCCTTTTAGAAGTATTTCCTTACTTAAATTTCCTATTCCCAAGGGTATCTTCCATTATAACTTGATGATCTTGGCGACTTTCAATCATTCTGCAGACTTCTACTATCATATTGAAGTTCATCAATTGCATAGGGGCTATGCGTTCCTTCAGAGTAGGTTTGAGACCTTTAATCAGCTTTTATGTATTCCATCTTGTAGTTTGCTGTAAGTAAGTGGGGTAATGTGACAGAAACATATGTTTGGACAAATAGCCTTCAAAAGACTTATCTTCAGCTTGTTTCAAAGTAAGGAACTCCATTTCCTTCTTATCTTTCTCAGCTTGGGGAACACATTTTGTGTAAAACTGTTCCATGAATACTTCCCGCGTTCCTTGCTTGCAGAATTGACTTTATATCCTGCCACTATTGTTTAGCATCTCCTTTCAATACCAAAATAGCAAGTTGTACTCTTTGTTTATCAAGACAATTTATGTTTTGAAAAATTGTCCCAAGGTTCATAATCCAATCCTCTACTATTTGAATATTAGTATTTCCTTCAAACATAGGAGGATTATATTCAATGAATTTCACAAAATCTATTGATACCTCAAATTTGGTCCCATAGTTACCCTACCTTGTCCCGATAAAGGGATTTGGTTTCGCATTGGTGCTGCAAGAAGTCCTGTGATCCTTGGATCTAGATGTAATTGATAGATGCTAGCTGCTACTGCTACCATTGTAGCTTCTTGATCTTGTCTAGCCTGTCTTAGCAGGAATTGCTCCATCATCTTTTGCTGCTCCTCTATATAATTTACGAAAGTTTCTATCAAATTAGCAGAGGATCTCGCCTGCTCCTCTTGTTACACCTTACTATCTGTAACATCCTAACTTTTAGGCCTAGAAGTACCAGAAATAGCCTGAATTAGATAGGCTACTAGACTCCCTTTTAACAGAGGTCCCAAAGATGAGAAAAGAAGTTAAAGCAGTTTCAGGGACTAAACTGTAAAGTGAAATTTTTCAGGGGCTAAAGTGTAATCAAAGTTAGAGGCTCCAGTAAAGTCTCGAAGGTCCATAAAGAGAAAAAAGTCTAGATACAGGCCAAAGGTTAAGTTAAAAGCCTCAAAGAGATGGTTTTATGAGGTCGAGCCCTAACAGGGGTAAAACCGTAAATTCAGAAAGTTACGGTCATTAAGGATAAAAATAGAAAGTATACAAAAAATTCCGAGAAAATCCCAAAAATATGAAATAATATTGTAAGACTCTTTTGCGAAAAGAAATGATGAAAATACCCTTGAGGCAGTTTAAATGGAATTTATAAGGTTATGGCCAGTAAAATGTACACGGTTTGAGGCAATTATTTAAAATAGCAAGAGACCTTAAAAATATACATAAAGATGAAGTCAAATGGTTGAAAGGTTGTACTCATTTATAAAATTAGTTTCGTAACCAAAAGGCCAGTGGAATGGCTTTAATAAATTAAAAAGTCGATTATGCAGATAAAAAGGTATTTTAGTAAATGATTTTTATGCAAGGTTTAAAGAAAGTGTTATGGCCTGAGAAATTTATAGATATTCTCTAGAATTAAAGGAATTTATGGAGTAGACAGGAGAATTTTTTGAGCTCCTGAAGGCCATAAAGAAAGTCAGAGAAACGTAGGCCAAGTAAATTAGGAGGAAACTTAATGATTAAGTTTTGATCCAATGGCTAGGATTTATCTCCCTTCTCCTCTACTACTTTTGTGACACCTAGCACCTTCTACAAGAATCATGTAAGGATGATGCAAGAAGATGATGTAATGATGATGCAAGAGTGTATTTGAAGTTCCCAGTTCATCATTACTCTTTCTATTAGCCACTGAGGGCATTTTGGTCCATTCAAGCCAAAATTTTGGCTATAAATACCCCACCTTGGAAGAGCATTTTGGTAGCCATTTGTAGAGGGAAAACTCTGCCAAAAATTAGAGAGAAAAACGTGGGGGTGAAGGCCAAGAAGAAGGAACAAGATTTAAGCTTCAAGATCAAGGTATGTGATGATTATAGTATCTGCCTTGATGCCTATTTTGAATAAGTTACTACTTGTATCTGATTTTAAAATTTGGTACACTCTGTAAGATTTAAATTCATAGCCAGAACACTTTATTTGGATATGTGTACGATTTATGGTGATTTTTCAAAGTTAGGGTTTAAAATCTAGAAACAATGCTTAACCTTTGGAAGAGTAGCGAATTCCGTACAATTCCTGAAACTATTTTTCCTTTAACGAGAACTTAAGGATATTTTAGTGAGACTTGGAACCACTAAGTTTTGATTCTTCTAGAATTAATTATGAATTTTCAAAGTTGAGCAAAGATTCTAAAATTTCTGTGTGAACAGTACCCCTAGAGCAAAATTTTCAGATTTGATATTCTCGAATCGAAAGCCATCTAAAGTGGTCCTAATTGACATGAAATGGATCTTAATGATGGGAAATGATGATATTTATGTTAGAAAAGCTAGAAAGAAAACCCTAATACCAAGAGAAAGGGTTGAGGTTCAAGAGAGCTAGTCTTGAACATTATGTAATCTCTTAGTCCTAATGGATTGTATGATCAATATGGTTATGTTTAGAACCTTAGACCATCCAAAAAGATGTTTATTGATGTTCACCAAAAGCTATTATGGTTGGGAAGTTAAGGGAGTTAAAAGAAAAACAAGAGGAAAGCTTGAAGTATAGGGTAGTGAACTTACCCTTTATCTGCTTAATGTGGTATGCTTATGTGTTGGTTTGTTTTGTTGATATTTGTATGATGTTGTGACATGATGATTGTCACTGGAAATGCTATTTTTAATATGTTTCCATGGCCATGCTTTTTTATACCAAGCAAAAAGCATGATGGCATGTCACTAGTTAACTTAAAGTTATGGAAAACTACATACCATACAGTAGCATCCATCTTGTGCATGTATATGGTAATGTTTGCTATTGAGATTCTCCCAAATCTCATCCTTTCCTAACTAACCATTTAGGTCAATCAATGATGGGCAATAATGGCATGAGAAGCAAGGAGAAGAAAGTGGAGAATTATTCTTGTTAATGAATAAGACTGTTGATGAATGTATAATTATCCTATTTTGTAAATTATATTATGGATGCTAATGATGCCATGTGTTTAATTATAATGTTTATGGCATGAATAGAAATGTATGGGAATAAATGGAAAAAAGTAAGGCCAAGTTATGTATGCCAAAGAAATAAAAAGAATTAAAGTAAAGCGTGGTTAAGGGATAAAACGTAGGTCCTCGGGTAGTGAGTTTGTAGCTCTAGTTTGACCTATCAAATGAATAAGTTAAGCCACAAGATTTGGCAAACTTATAGTACATATCCCAAGCTTTAAAATGAGAGGTAGATCACCTCAATTGGATGTGTACCCAAGGAGATACAAATTTACAAATTTGAGGCACAAAATCTGGAAGTTCCAGATTTTACCAAATAAACAGTAATGTTTATTGAATAAACTGTATGAATTGGCCAAAGATAAGTCTAGTTTGATATTTTTTCCTTAAATATTATTGAAATATATTTCTATAGAATTCTAGAACACCTAAATACAATTTTTATGGAATTAGTCATGAATTTTTGAAGTTAGGCCTGTAATTTGGAATTTGAACAGTGAATAGTAACCCAAGTAATTATGTTGAAATTTTATATCCACAGGATTGTGTCGTGATCCGCTTGAACCATAACGCTTACGAATGCATAATCTGAGGGGTTAAAGGAAGGACGTTTCACTATCGAATCAACTTAGGGTTCAATTAGAATCATTTCAGACCACACTGAATGGTCTTGGGCTCAATTTTTCATAAAAATGCTGATTTTCAGATTTTTACTGCTCATTTGGTAAAAATCCAGTTTTTTAGTCCAACTTTAAAAAATCACAACTTAATCTAGAAAAATTGAAATCAAAATTCTATAGAAATCCCTTTGAATGCTCTTTCAAGAAAAAATGATCATGTGAACCAATTCCATTTGAGAAAGTGTCAGGTTTTTGTGAAAGTTACCACTGTCCTTTTAGTAAAAATTCTTTTTTTAGATTTTAAACCTTAACTTTAAAAAATCACCAAAAATCGTGTAGTTGGCTATTTTTAATGTGTTGCCTATATTCATGAAGCTCAGGACGTGATCTACATTTATGCCAAATTTCATGATTTAAAGCATTCAGGAACTTAGTCAAAATGTCACTCAAAGTTGGCGGTGCAGTTAGGGTTATAGCACTGACTAAGTAGAATAATTACATAATCAAAAGTCAATGAATTTTTATGGTTTGGCACCATAATTAACCTTCAATCTGCAGCTTGCCTTTGGATGTTTTAGCTCCTAAAATGTGAGATTGTATTTGGAGGATGAGATTTCAAGAAATCCTAATAGCAAAATTAACCAACTATATCATCAACAAGCATAATTGTTATGCATAACCACATTTGCTACTATTGGTGAACTAGCATGCTTATAATTTGGCAATTTCAATCATGCAAAGGCCAAAGCAAGAAAGTGCAAAGAGCAGCCACATCACAATCAAGAAAGTTTATCCACATAATAGTAATTAACCATGAAATATTCAACAATGCAAAGTTAATGTTAGTAGCTAGGTTAAATTTTGCTACCTCACTCCAATGACTTGTGCTTTTATTGTTTTTCTTCCTTCCCTTCACAAATTTCAAACCCTAACATGATAAACCATAAAAGGGGCAGTGATATCATCAGCCATTCCATATAAAATCAACAACATAACTCAAGCAATTCTTATACCCTTTTAAAGCTTTCATCTTTGTTCTTGAATTTTTAGAGCTTGTTTCTTTAACCCTAAAAATTCTCTCTTGACTCATTCCAACATGGTTTTTCATGTAGATTCCAGATATATGCTTGGATTTAAGAAAATAAAACCCTTCCTTCTAGCACCCAACAAGGAAGCATCAAAATATTAAAAAAACTCATCCTAGGGCCTAGTTATTAGGTTGGTAGAATAGTCCCTCTTTTAAAGCAACAAGGAAAACTCTTCAAAAACAACATATAACTACTTAAAACCACATGGAATAACTATGCTTTTGAAGTGTTCTAACAAGTTTGAACAACAAAACTTCCTCCCCTACATAATATATGTTTCGGCTACCACCTAACAAGGAGGACGAATAGAATTTTCAACCATACAACTCAAGTAAACAAGGTAAGGAACAACTTAGGACCAAAAACTAACCTTAAATTTTGGTTGGATGATCAAACTAGATGGCTTTCCCTTGATTTCTCCTTGAAACTCTCTCTTTTCTCTCTTGCTCTCACTTTGACCACACCAATATCTGAAATTAAGGGGAGGAAGAGCCTTCTTTAATGAGGAAAATATCTCAACCACCATCTTAAATGAAGATACAAGTGTCAATCACTCCTTTACTCTTGCTTTCTCCTTCTTAATTAACTAAATCCAAATGAAATTAATTAACAAAAGTCAAAATCCTCTCCACTTGATGTCACATCCAGTAATATGGCAATTAGGAATAAGAAATATTCCTAAATAATTAAGAGTTAAAAGTGACAAGGAGAAATGGAAGAATTTTGGTGGAAAATAATTATTATAATTTTCCAAGCCAATTATAGAAAGTTTGACTAATTAAGGAAAATTGGTCAAGAATAATTATAGAAAAATATTTCCAAGCCTTACAAAATTCAGAAAAAATAAGGACAATATTTCTTGAGAATTATGTGGGATTTTAAAATTGGTTTTATGACCAAATTGCCCTTAGAGAAATTACAAAGGAATTTAAGGGCGATTTAAGCTAGTTTAAGGTCCTTTATTTGGAAAATTCCAAATAAATATTTTTAAGGAGGATAAAATCCCAAGAAAATTCCTATGATGTCCCAAGGAATTATAAGAGATTATGAAATTAAAAGAAGACCCTCAAGTATCCAAGATTTTTCCCAATTCCTTTGAAAAGAGGAAAAATCACTAAAGGGAACGAAAATAGTTTTCCTTTTTATTTAATTATTGGGAAATTAAATTTGAGACAAAGAGGGCAATTTGGAAAGATAAAAATGAGGAGAATAATTTATGGATCTGATAAAAAATAATTACAGAGGCTAGAGCACTGTAATTGTAGAAAAGAAGTTAAACCCGAAGTACAAGTGCACCGATAAAGTGTTAATCAGAGTCTTGCACTTTGCTTGGCCCATAAGTTGCCACTTGTCAAGCCTTCAATGGATGGTAATTAAAGCTTTCCAAGTGTCAAGCTACCAATGGAGAGGATCTTAACTTTGGAGTTTAATTACATTATGATTTAAGTTAATTAAGAGAGAGGATTAAGACCAAGTAGGCTTATGACACTTGGCATAACATTAATGATGGTTGGTGGGATATTTTGTGTGTATTGAATGAGTTTTTCCTCCCCCATATTCAGATCATATTTCGGCCAAGGTGAGAGGAAGAGAGAAAAGAGAGGGTTTTGAAGGAGAACCAAGGAAAAGCTATCAACTTTGGTCAGTTAATCAAGGATTGAAGGTTAGTTTTTGATCTTAAGTTGTTCTCTACCTTGTTTGCTTGAGTTGTATGGTTGAAAATCATGGTTTCCCTTCTCTTTTGATGCTGGCTGAAACATATATATTGTAGAAGAGGAAGTTTTATGGTTCAATCTTGCTAGAACACTTCAAAGTATGATAGATCCTAGTGGTTACAAGTAGTTGTAGGTTGATTTTGAAGTGTTTTCTTGGTTGTGTTGTTTGAGATCCATTTTGGCCAAAGCTAGGTCTGGACCCTAAGATGAGTTTTTAAAAGTTTTGAGGCCTCCATTGTGTTCAAAATGAAAAATAGTGTAGGGTAAACCTAAAGAACAAGTGTTGGAAGCCATAGAATCAAAGTTACAATTTTTGGATAATAAACCCTAAGGGTTCGACTAGTTAAAAAATGAAGGAAGGAAATTTATTTTGTTAAATCCAAGTAGATATTTGGAATCTACATGAAAAACCATGTAGGAAAAGGTCAAGAGAGAATTTTAGGGTTTATGGAAACCAACTCTAAAGATTCAAGAACAAAGATAAAAGCTTTAAGGGGGTTTAGGAGTTACTTGACTTATGTTATTGATTTTTACGTGGAATGGTTGATGATTCTTGCTGCCATTTTTATGGATTGCCATGTTAGGGTTTGGCATTTGAGGAAGCAAGAAAGAAGGACAAGAAAATCAAAGAGCATTGGATTAAGGTAGTAAGATTTAATTGACCTTAATGTTGAATGTTGCATTGATTGCTATGCAATTTCATGTGCTATTATGTGGTTGAACTAAATGATGATGTGATGATGATTGTGTAGCTATACTCCTTGCTTTATGTGCTTTGGCTATTGCATGTTAGAGTGCTACATGTATGAGGTAAAGTAGTTCCCTATTAATAGCAAAAAGTTGAGATGCTTGTAATTGATACATGTTAATGTTTTGGTTGATTGATCTTGCTACTGGGATTTCTCAAAATCTCATCCCCCAAATCTAATGTAACATTTTAGGGCCTGAAACTCCCAAGAGCAAGCTGTAGATTGGAGGCTAAATTATGGTGATACACTATAAAAATTCATGGACATTTGGTTATGTGTAAATATCAATGGTTGGTGCTGTAATCCCTAAGCAGGACGTTAGTTTAGAGCCACGTTTCATTAAGTTACCGAACGAATCTCTACACAAAATTTAGTATGCTTAGATTTGACGTCCTGAGCTTCAAATTGATAGGCAGCACGTTAAAAATGGCTAAGTATACGATTTTTAATGATTTTTCAAATTTAAGGTTCAGAATCTGGAAAAAGGATTTTTGCCAAATGAACAGAGGTGAATTTCACAAAAACCTGATGCTTTTTCAAATGGAATTGGTTCATAAGCTTATTTTTCCTTGAAAGAGAATTCAAAGATATTTTTATAGAATTTTGAACTACTCCATTTCGATTTTTCTAGATTAAGTTATGAATTTTTTAAGTTGGGTCAAAAAATTGGATTTTTACCCAATGAACAGTAAAAATCCGAAAATTAACGTTTTTCATGAATTTTTAAGTCCAAGACCATCAAATGTGGTCTAAAATGGTTTTAATTAAACCATAAGTGAATCGAATAGTAAGGTGTGACACTTGGCAAATTCAAATCCTCTCTATTAGGGGCTTGAGATATGGCAAAATGTGAGTCATTTGAAGCGCAAGACTCTAGTCTTCACTTTATTGGTGCACTTTGACTCCAGGTTTAATTTCTTTCCAATAATTACAGTACACTGGCCTCTGTAAATCTTTTTTGTCAGATCCATAATTTATTCTCCTCATTTTTATCTTCCCAAAATGCCCTCTTTGTCTCAAAATTAAATTTCTAATAATTAAATAAAAAGGAAAACCAATTTCCTTCTCTTTAGTGATTTTTCCACTTTTTAAAGAAATTAGGAAAACTCTTGGATATTTAAGGGTCTCATTTTAATTTCATAATCTCTTATAATTCCTTAGAGTATCATAGGAATTTTTTAGAATTTTATTCTCCTTAAAAATATTTATTTGGAATTTTCCAAATAAAAGCCCTTAAATTAGCCTAAATTACCTTTAAATTCCTTTGTAATTTTTCCAATAGTAATTTAGTCATAAAACCAATTATATAACCTCATATAATTCTCAAGGAATGTTATCCCTATTTCCCCCTAAATTTCTGAACCTTGAAAATATTTTTTCATAATTATTTTTTACTAATTTTCCCTAATTAGTCAAACTTTCATATTTAACCTGGAAAATCATAATAATTATTTTTCACCAAATTCTTCTATTTCTCCTTGTCATTTTTTACCCTTAATTATTTAGGAATATTCCTTATTCCTAATTATCTTATTACTAGATGTGACATTTCTTCCCCCCTAAGCAAATTTCGTCCTCGAAATTTAAAGCATACCTTAGTGGAAAAGTTCCGGATACTTTTCCTTCATCTCAATCTCCATCTCCCACGTTGCTTCTTTAGAGAAAAGACCTTTCTAGACTACTTTGACAGAATCTGCTTGTTCCTCAGCTACTTGACCTTTTGATCAATGATTCACTCTGGTCTAACCTCAAAATACAAGTTGTCTTAGAGCATAATGTCATTGTAACTTATGACATGTGTTGGGTCAGGATGGTACTTCTTCAGTTGGGAGACATAGAAGACATCATGAATTTGACTCAAATTTGGTGGAAGGGCCAACTTGTACGCTACTAGATCAGCTTTGGACAGAATATGAAATGGTCCAACATACTTCAGACTTAGCTTCTTAGTTTCAGGGATCAACTGACTCCCGTTGTTGGTGACACTTTAAGGAAAACGTGATCACCAACTTCAAATTCTAACGGTCTCCTTCTGGTATTTGCATAACTCTTCTTTCTATTTTGTGTCGTTAGAAGTCTTTGTTGAATAACTTTAATCTCTCGGGAAGTTTAATCGACTATATCTGGACCAAGGATGCTTCTTTCACTAAGCTCTGTCCAACATAAGGGAGATCTACACTTCCTCTTATAGAGTACTTCGTATGGCACCATTCAAATGCTTGAATAGAAACTGTTATTGTAGGCGAATTCGACTAACGGTAAGTATGTATCCCAATTACCATTGAAATCTAAAACGCAAGCACATAGCATATTTCCAACGTTTGAATCGTTCGTTCTGTTTGCCCATCTGTCTGGGGATGGTAGGTTGTACTGAATCTGAGTGTAGTGTCCATTTCTTTCTATAAGGACCTATAACTTAGAAGTAAATCTTGGGTTTCAGTTTGAAACAATACAACTTGGGATACCATGCAGGCTAACAATATCCTTGATGTAAAGTTTCACTAACTTTTCTAAAGAATCTTTGACATTCATAATAAGAAAGTACGTGGACTTAGTTAGACAGTCCACCATGACCCATATCACATCATGTTTAGCTATCGTCATCGGTAACCCCACTATGGAATCCATGGATATACTGTCCCATTTCCACTTAGGGATATCCAGGGGTTGCAACTCTCCTGCAAGCTTATGATGTTCTATTTTCACCTTTTAACAAGTGAGACACTTTGCCACATACTCTGTAATATCCTTCTTCATTCTAGGTCACCAAAAAAGCTCTTTGACATCATGATACATCTTTGTCATTCCTGGATAAAGAGTATACTTGTTCTTATAGGCTTCTGCCAGTATCTTTTCCCTAAGGTTGGCTACTTGGGGCATGTAGGTTCTTTCTTTAAATTTCAATATCCCCTCCTCAGAAATTTCAAAGTTCTTAGTCTCGCCTCTAGAGAACTTTCCTTTGAAACTTTCTGCTAGCCAATCCTATGGTTGTGCTTCCCTGATTTGATTCTCGAGCAGAACTGTAAACTGTGTTCTACCTCCACTTTCCTCTACCAGTTACATCTGATATAGAGGACCCCAATCTCTGAAATCCTGTACCAGCTTTTACTCTTTGATTATTAGCGATGCTACCTGCACTGCCTTCCTACTTAAGGCATTTGCAACCACATTTGCTTTGCCAGGATGGTACTTAATCTGAAAATCATAATTCTTAAGAAAATCAATCCATCTTCACTGCCTTATATTCAATTCTTTCTGATTATAGAGATACTTAAGGCTTTTATGGTCGCAAAACAACTCTATCGTTGCTCCGTACAGGTAATGTCTCCATATCTTCAATGCATAAACTATCACTGCCAATTCCAGGTCGTGGGTTGGATAATTCTCCTCATGAGATTTCATCTGGCATGAGGCATAGGCTACTATCCGCCCTTGCTGCATAAGCACACATCCCAGTCACTGCCTACTAGCATCTGTATAAATCACATAGGGTTGTGAAGGATCAGGGAGTACAAGTGCGGGAGTAGAGGTGAGCTTCCTTTTTATCTCTTGAAAACTAGCCTCACTCATCTCGTCTCACAAGAACGGCTGGTTCTTCCTAGTTAACTTAGTTAGTGGAAAAGCAATCCGAGAGAAGTTGTTAATGAATCTTTTGTAATACCCCACTAGTTTGAGGAAACTTCTAATCTCAGTCACCGTCTTGGGTCTATCCCAGTTGAGTATTGCCTCACTCTTACTAGGGTCGACAGCCACTCCCTCTCGAGAAATCACATGGCTGAGAAATCAGACTTTCTGTAGCCAAAACTCACACTTACTAAGTTTGGCCACAAGCTACTTCTCTTTTAAGGTACTTAGGACAATTCTCAAGTACGTCTCATGCTCTTCAGGAGACTTGGAGTACACCAAGATGTCATTAATGAACACAACCACGAACTAATCTAAGTAAGGGTGAAAGATCCTATTCATGTAGTCCATAAATATCACAAGGGCATTTGTCAACCTAAACGGCATTACCAAGAACTCATAGTGCCCATAGCGAGTTCTAAAGGCAGTCTTAGGGATATCATCAGGCTTAATCTTAAGTTGGTGGTAGCCAGATCTTAAATTAATGTTAGAGAACATACTGGTAATAACTAGCTAGTTTAACAGATCATCTATCCTAGGGAGCAGATACATGTTCTTAACTATGACTTTATTCAACTCCCTGTAGTCTATACATAATCTTAGACTACCCCCTTCTTCCTGATGAATAACACTGGAGCACCCCATGGTGAAACGCTTGGTCTAATAAAACCTTTTCTGAGTAATTCCTCTATCTGCTTCTTTAGTTCTACCATTTCATTTGGAGCCATTCTGTAAAGGGCCTTAGAAATTGGTCCTGCTCCAGGTACTATATCAATCGTGAATTCTACTTCTTTGTCTAGAGATAGTCTTGTGACTCTATTGAAAACACTTCCAAAAACTCCTTAACAACTGGGTTTCTCTTATCCCTTCCTCTACCTCTACTTGCATCAAGAAGAAAATGAGGAATCCTTGGCAACCTTTCCATAGGCACCTGCCTGCTTGGGCTTCCATGATGAAGTTCAATCTAACCTCCGGATTCAACTCTAATTCTCTCGAAGGTAAAATTAGGGTTTTGTTCTTACAATCCATCAGGACATTATGGGATAATAACCAATTCGGTCTAATTACCACATCAATTTTATGGAAGGGCATGCATATTAAATCTATGGCAGTACAACAGTGCTCATAATAAACTATACAGTTTAAGAACACATCAGATGTAATTACCCTATTCTGTGTTGGTGTGGACACATGTATATCATATGGCAATGTACTTATAATCAAGCTAAGTCTTTTAACATAGACATATGAGATAAAAGAATGACTACTACTTGAATCAAACATTGCAATACTGGGGAATTATTAATTATGATCGTACCTTGGGTCATCTCTGTAGATTTCTCGGCTTCTTCCCCCGTGAGGGCAAATACTCGGCCTTGGGCACACGGTGGTGCCTTTTCAATGTTCTACAGGCATTCTCTTGAGAAATGTCCAGGTTTGCCATATATGTAACAAACATTTTGTCCAACCATACACAGTCTGTCATCATGATTCTTGCTATACTTTGTACATGCTTTGCCCCTCGGTGGCTTGCCTCCTTTCTTGTTCTTGTGGTTATCCCATGGTTGTTTTCTCTTCTTGTTTGCATTAGAAGAGGTACCACCCTGACCTCCCTGACCTCCCTTCTCCACCTTGGGAGTAGTCTTAACTATCAGATGATGGTTCGTGCTACTTTTTATGATTCGGTAGGCCTCAACTATCTTGTTGAATTGTTCATATAGTCTGGGAACAATCATCTCCCTCAAGGATTGCTTCAATCCTCGAACCATCTTCTCTGTCGTCCACCTCTTGTCATCTCAGTAATGGAGATAGCTTAAGTAATAAGAGACGAATGAACTTACCCAGGTACTCATCAAATGGTTTATCATCTTTCTACTTTAGGGTTAGAAATTCTGCTTCCTTCTCATCTTTGATTGATCTTAAGAAGTATTTTTCATAAAATTGCTCCAGGAACACTTCCCATGTCACCCTCGTGTTTCGAGCATCCAGAAGAAGTTCAGTATTCTTCCACCAGTGATCAACATCTTTCTCCAACATGTAAATTGCCATATGGGTTTTCTACTCTGTTAGGCAGCCTAATACTTTGAAGATCTTCTCTAGGCGATTAATCCAGCCTTCTGCTGCTTGGACATCAAACGCTCCATCGAATGATGACGAGTTGTATTTATAGAAACGAGTCATCTACTACTGGATGCAGTCAGGGTCTGCTGCTGGTATTGCCAGTGTAGGTAATTTTTCTGATGCTTGTGCCATGTAGGTCTCTTCCTCTGGCTGCCTCCTGTCAAGGTTAGCCATTGCTGTTGCTATTGCTGCAGCTATTGCGGTGTCCCTTTCTTGTTCCTAACGAGCTTGTGCCGCCCTCACATCCTTGATGGTCTTTTGTTGTTGCTCAAGATGATCCAGAATCAACTGTAGTGGATTGGGAGGGACCCTTGCATCCTAAACTAGGGGTCTCTTTGGCAAAGGGTTTTGTTGAGTTCTAACCATCGTTTTTAACTAAACGGATAGCATAGCAAAGGAATAAGAAGTAAACATCATGCTTGGATTTCAATTAACTAATTGCCATCCAAGTTCAAGGAAATTACGATGATGATGTGTCAGGCTAGGATAAAGAAATAGATTTTAGAAGTCAAAATCCTCTCTACTCCTAGGTTGACAAGTGGCATAATATAGGCCCAGTAAAAAGCAAGTGTACCTTTATACTTTATCAGTGCACTTTTTTGGTCCCCTTTCTCTATTCTGGTCTCCTAGAGCACTGATATATTTGTCACATTAGTTTTGTCTCATTACACTACCTCTTCTCTCCTATTTAATGCCTTCACATGTGTCATGATTGCCTTACATGATGCATTAATGAGCCATCATGATATTTGTCTTTTCCTTAGATATTTTCCTCTATTTACTTAGTCCTTGTTTTTCGGGATTTCTTTCCGGCTTTTTGGAGCTCTGAAAATTATTCTATCTACTCCAAAAATTCCTTCCACCCTTAGAGAAAATTTATAAATTTTCTCAGGTCATAACACTTCCTTTAAGCCTTGCATAAAATCATTTACTAAAATACCCTTTTTATCATCATAATCAGCTTTTTAATGTATTAAAGCCATTCCATTGGCCTTTTGATTACGAGACTAATTTTATAAATTAGTACAATCTTTCAACCATTTAACCTCATTTTTTTTCATACATTTTTGAGGTCTCTTGCTATTTTAAATAATTACCTCAAACAGTATACTTTTTATCGGCCATAACTTTATAAATTCCATTTAAGCTGACTCAAGGGTATTTTCATCATTTCTCTTAATAAAAGAATCTTAGAATATTATTTCCCATTTTCTAGGATTTTCTTAGAATTTTCTGTATACTTTCCATTTTTACCCCTGTTGGCCGTAAATTTTTGAATTTACAGTTTAGTCTCTGCTTGGACTTAACTTCATACAACTAGTTTTTTGAGGTTTCTAACCTACTCCTTGTCCTATTTCTAATTTCTTTTCTTTTTTTGGGCCCTTGAGACTTTACTGAAGCCTCTAACTTTGATTACACCTCAACCCCTAAAAGCTTTCAATTTGTAGTTTAGTCCCTGAAACTGCTTTGACTTCCTTTCTCATATTTGCGACTTCTGCTTAAAAGGGGCTTAGTAACCTACCTTCTTTAGGCTACTTCCAGGGCTCTTCGGTCAAAAAATTAAGATGTGACAATTCTCCCCCTCTTTTGTCCTCGAAATTTTAGGGCTAAACCTGTAGTTTGACTATTACTGAGAGGTTACCTGATGAGAATGTCCCTTTCTTTTTTGCTATTTACCATGCCTGACTATATCCTAATCAAGACTTATAGCTCTAAAATCTCAAATGGTTCTACGTACTTTATTATCAACTTTTCCACTTTAATGGTTTCCGCCTACTATCAACGTAACTTTCTATCTGCTCTGGGCCGTAAGCAACTTCTGCTTAAATAGTTGTATTTGCTCAGAGGTTCAGTTGATTGCATCTGGACCTCAACTTCTTTTTCTTCAAGTTCTATCTAGCAAATTGGGAATCTATAGTTTCTCCCATGCAGAACTTCAAACGGGACCATTTGAAGGCTGGAATGATGGCTACCACTATGAGCAAACTCCACCCGTGGCAGGTACTCATTCCAGTTTCCTTTAAAATGTAAAATATATGCCCTCAACATGTCTTCTAGGGTTTGGATCGTTTGTTTTATTTACCTGTCTAGTTGCGATAATAAGTCACATTGAGACTCAACTAGGTTCTTATGGCTTCTTGAATCTTTTTTCTAGAATCTGGACGTAAGCCTTGGGTCTCTATCTGGCACGATGCCCTTTGGTACCCCATGAAGTCTAACGAACTCCTTAACATATAACCTTGCTAATTTGTTTGGCAAATATTTTAACTTTAATCACTAGAAAATGGGCCGACTTGTCAATTGATCAACTATGACCCATGTCGCGTCATAACCTGATGACGTGTGAGGTAATCCTATAATAGATCCATAAAAATGCTATCTCGTTTCCACTCAAGGAGATCTGGGTTTACAGAAATCTTGTTGATTTCAGATGCTCTATCCTTATTTTCTAGCACATGAGGCATCTTGTCACATATTAGGCGATATCTTGTCTCACATCGCGCCATCAAAACCTCTGCTTAAGGTCTTGGTACATCTTTGTCATCCCCGGATGAATCGTGTACTTACTCTTATATGTCTTATCTAGAATTTGGTTCTTGAAACCATTTATTGGAGGGACATAGGCTCTTTTCTATATTTTGATATTCCCTCACTCAAAACTTCAAAATCTCTTATCTCATTGTTTAGTGTTCTAGCTCAAAGAGTCCTTGCTAATTCATCTCTTTTTTTTGAGTTTTCTCAATCTGATCGGTCAACAAGACCTCCATTCCTGCTTCTTCTGCTTCATCAGATGTCAGCTGCATCTGATAGATAGGACCCCAGTCCCTAATGCCTTTTAACAATTCACCCTCTTTAATCATCATGATTGTCACCTGCACTACCTTCCTACTCAAGGCATCGACCACTCCATTGGCCTTTCTCAGATGGTACTTGATCTGGTAGTCATAGTCTTTGAGTAGCTCCATCCTTCTTCTCTACCTCATATTCAGCTCTTTCTAATCTTGTAGGTACTTGAGACTCTCATAATCACAGAACAATTATATGGCTGCCTCGTACAATTAATGCCTCTATATCATTAAGGCATAAACAATCGTTGCTAGCTCCAGGTCACGTGTGGGGTAATTCTCCTTATGAGACTTTAGCTGTCGTGAGGCATAGGCAACAATTCTGCCTTGCTACACCAGTATGCATACCAACCCCTGTTTACTCACATCTATGCACACTATATACAATAGTGTCAGATCAGGGATCACTAGTACTGGAGCAGAGGTCAGCCTTACTTCAGCTCTTGAAAGCTCACCTAACACTTATTGTCTCATACGGACTGCTGAATCTTCCTGTTGAGCTTGGTTAGCGATGGGGCAATCCTAAAAAAAATTCCCATAATAGCCTGCCAGCCCTAAGAAACTTCTTATCTCTATTACCATCTTGGGCTGTTCCCAGTTGAGCACTGTCTTAACTTTACTAGGATCCCTGGCCATACCTTCTTACTTAACTGCATGGCCTAGAATCTACCTTCATCAAGCTAGAACTCATATGTACTCTGCTTGGCATAGAGTTGTTTCTACTTTAGTGTACTCAAAACAGTCCCTAATTGCTGCTCATATTCCTCTTGAGATTTAGAGTGCACGAGGATGTCATCGATAAAGACTATGACAATTGATCCAAGTATGGGCAAAAATCAGGTTCATATAATCCATAAAATTACAAGGCATTCGTTAACCAACGACATTGCTAAGAACTCATATTGTCCGTAACGGGTCCTAAAAGCAATCTCTAGAACATCCTTAACCTTTATCCTCAGCTGGTGGTCCTGATCGTAAATCGATCTTGGAGAGTACTGTAGCTCCAACCAGCTGGTCTAGCAAACTATCGATCTGCGGTGTGGGATACTTATTCTTTACTCTTACCTTATTTAGCTCTTGGTAGTCCACGCACAACCTTAAACTACCATCCTTCTTCTTAATGAAGAGTACTAGAGCACCTTAGGGAGATACGTTAGGTCTAAGGAATCTCTTTTCTAACAACTCCCCTAATTGCTTCTTTCACTTTACCATCTCATTAGGAGTCATTCAGTAAAGTGCTTTCAATATTATCTTCATAGACCTTACTCAATTCTTTTGTCAACTTCAGACTATCTTTGCTTACCTTAACTTTGTCTTCTATCTTGCTGGACTTAGTGCACTCTTACCAAAAATGGCTAACATTTCTGACCTTTGCACTTTCTTACATTATTTCCCAGGGTTATCCTTCCTTGGGCTACTCTTGCTTGAGCATGCTTAATTGAATAATGTTGACGGGAATCTGAGGCACTGATACTAATAGGCTTAAGCCCTGGTACTTTGCTGTCTTAGACCCTTCTTGTTCTACCTTTAGTCGGGTCTTTCCAGCTTACATTCCTGACTCTAGCCTCTTCTTATGTATCTGCCTGTCAATACTCAGTCTGTCACTGTATCACAAGGGGTTCTTTTTGTATCTAAAGCTAGCCTGAATACTTCTTGTTTAGGGCTTATGGGTCTAATTTTCTAACTGTGGCTTTCCCTTTTTAATCAGAAGAAAATTGAGCTGAGCTTAATCAATGATAAGGTTATCTAGAAGGAAGTCGTGGGTACTCTCTCTGTACTGGTCTACCACTGAAAGAGGTTTTTGTATCTTAAACTCATCCCTGGTTTTGATCTTCCCAAAGAGGTACTATACACTGATTCTTATGGCTCAGCCACTTTCCTTTAGGCTCGGTTTACTGCGATCTCGAGAGCTACTACGCTCTACCATAAGCCTCTTCAGGATCTATGGTGACCCTGGAATACTATCATCACTTTGAGCCATTTTAAGATCTCTGGGAGATTCTGACCAGAGGGTTGAGTAATAAAATAAGTCACCTCCACTTAGTTGGTAACGTAACTGATCATTCCCCAAGACTGTTCTAAAATCTAATATCATTCTCTTAAGCCTCATTCAATTCTCTAGGCCACCTATTTGCTTCTTTATGTACCTATGCCAATCCACCTTAGGAGCTCTCTTACTCCTCTAGTTGCTCTTACCGTTCTTAGCTACTTTAGAACGATACAAAGAGAGGACTTATGTAACTTCTCTTTCCAGTATGAGCATACCTTAACATGCATAATGCCTGGCATTCCAATGTAAGGAGTGCAAGCTCTTACTAGTTGCTATGTCGGCAGCATGCCATCTAGACATCTTATCCCTAAAAAGAGAGCCTCTTATCTTGTTTGTAGCTGATTCTAGAAGTTATAGGGAGAGGACTTATGAGGTTCTCTTCTTTCTACTTGCCCTTCTCTGTTAAGCTTAGGGACATTTAACTCTAGCTTTGTTCTTGGCTAGTCATGCTTCTATTAGGGTAAAGTCAACTCCACCTACCTTGCCTCGGCTGATCCCCTTTCCTGCTCAGATAGGGTATCTTGCTCCATCTAGAGTAGTGTCAACTCTGACTAGGAGGACAAATCTCCTGATTTCTCTAGGAAGACTCATAGCCAAGACCATATCCCCTGTGAAGGATGCCTCTCAACCTAGCCCCAAGTGACTGAGCATCTCTTAACATTATCGGGAACATGCCAACCTCATAATGTTAGTTTCCCATATAGCTATTTGTCTCATTCTCATCTCTCGCTTTTCTTCTTGATCCCTAAGAGTTCCACTAGGGCTATCCATCTTGAGTTTACTATTTCAAAGTTCCACTTTATCTATTCAGGGTGAAACATCCTACCTTTAACCTCTCAGAGTACACATTCGTAAGCATTAGGGTTCAAGCAGGTCACAATACAAGCCTGTGGATTTAAAAATTTCAACATAACTACTCGGATTACTTTTCACTGTTTAAATTCAGATTTCAGGTCCAATTTTAAAAAATTATAACTAATTCCATAAAAATCGTATCTCCTTGTGTACACATCCAATTGAGGTGATCTAGTACTCATTTTAAAGCCTAGGATGTGTGCTATAACTCTGCGAAATTTCGTGGCTTAACTCATTCATTTGATAGGTCAAAGTGGAGCTACAAACTCACTGCTCCATGACCTACGTTTTATCCCTTAACCTCTTTTTACTTTAATTCTTTCTGTTTTTTTTTGGCATATATAAATTGGGTTTACACTTTCCCAATCATCCTCATACATTTCTATTCATCCCATAAACATTGTAATTAAATACATGGTATCATTGGCATCCATAACATAAATTACATAATAGGAGAATTACACATTGAATAATAACATCATTCATTAACGTCAATAATTCTCCACTTTCTTCTCCTTGCCTCTCGTGCCATTATTGCCCACCATTGATTGACCTAAATGGTTGGTTAGGGATGGGTGAGATTCAGGAGAATCTCAGTAGCAAATACTACCCATAAGCATGCAAGACATAATGCACGTGCATGACATGTTATAACATTAACACATGAATGCCATGGAAAGTAAGCTGAAGCATTTCATGCTTTCATAACATATTGCCAAAGCAAAACATAACATAAACTTGAAAACATAACTTTGCAAACATTTTATCATAGCTTAGTTACATCATGGCAATACAGCCACATCATGCAAGCATACATATCAAGCACACAATATAGGTAAGTTCACTACCTTGTAACATAGCTTTCCTCTTGCTTTCCTTTGATTCCCTTGTCTTTCCAACCCTATGGATTTTCAGTCAACACCATTAAACATCCTCTTGGATGTTCCAATGTCCTAAACACATCAATACATGATACAAAACAATTATTAGAATCAAGTCATCAACTTATCTCTACTTGATTCTTTCTTGAGCATATTGAACTCTAACTTTTGAGTTTTAATTCCAATCTTCCTAAAATTATTTCCACATACTATCCCCATATAATTTTGTATGTAGAATCTATTTCCAAGCTCAAAACAATCAAAATCCAATCCTAACCATTCAGAACAGTCAAGGCCGAACAGAATCACAAACTAAGGGAAAGTTGGATTTCTTGCAAAATCAACACAGAACCACTTGATTCTTGTTGTTTCCAAGCCTTTAAACATGCTTTTAACATCCATATCATCTTCTCCTATTTCAATAAATTTCGTGCAGCACCTCTCCATAGGATTTCAATCATCAAAAATCCAATCAAACCAACTACTAGCTCAAAAAAACAAGGGAGGTAGAAACAATATCAAAAACGGCACACATACCTTGTTTTAGAGCTTGATCTGGCTTGGAACCACTTGGCTTTCTTTCTCCCTCTTCTTTCTCTCTCTAAAAACCATTTTGCAAGAGCTTCCCTATATGTTCCTTATGCTTGGATGAAATGAGAGGGAGGAGGTATTTATAGAAAACAAGACTGAATCTGGGCCGTTGATCTTAAAAATACGTGGCTTGATCTGGACCATCCATTTTCTCTTTTTATCTTGTGATGACATGCGTCCTATGACATCATGCTTACCTCATCTTGATGACATCATGCTTTCATCAAGCCACATGTCTTTAATCCAACCGCACACGTGTCTTGCATCCGACCGTACACGTGTCTTGCATCCACCGTACACGTAATACCTTCTTTTCCGATCTAACCGTACACTTGTCTCTTCCATATTCCTTCATCATTTTGGCATTAAAATAGGGGGAAATTAATATAAAATTCGTCCAAAATATAGCCCTTAGGTATTCCTCTACCTATTTTGCCATTCTGCACTATATCGAGTACTTTTTTGAGTCCTGACTTACCTGGTACCACTAGGACATGTTCTGGCATCATTTTCTCATCTTAATTAAGTACATATATGGTGCCATCTTAGAGGAGCATAGACAAAATAATTAGCTCTACTGACAAGCTATTTAACCTTACTGAGTCACGCAATAGAGATTTCACTATAACGGGTAGACAAAGGACTGTCTAAAATATTCCCGTACTATGTTCTGATTTTTATGCTGTCCATAAATATCTTCTGCTGACTCAGCGTGATGACTCGTAGGTTTCATGATTGCATTTGGTGACTCAGCATGATGAGGTGTCATGATTGCACTTAGTGACTCAGCATGTTGACTCAGCGGTGTCATGATAGTCTTTAGATATTTTCTTTCTCCTTTTCCAGGAAATATTATTAAATAATACTTAGTCAGGGTTACCTTCTCTGAATTCTTTCTATCGGCTTAAAACTCTGTTGATTTGTCTCTGGGTTTCATTCTTTCCCTGTCATTACGGGAAATTCCTCTAATTTTTTTCAGGTCAAAAGTCAAACTCTAGACAACTATTTTGACTTTTCCCGGATAGGGTATAAATAGGCTTTAAATTTAATTAAAGCTAACCTTGTCAGTTTCTGGGGACGGAATTAATTTTACAATCTTGTAAATTCCTCAACTACTATTCCCCAGTTTTCCTGGTTATTTGAGGCCATCTCATAGCTTAAATAATTCAATTTAAGCCACTATCTCAAATTGTCCAAAACCTTAGAATGACTTCAGGGCATTTCCATCATTTCTAGCCTTATATCGGCTTTGGGATCCTATTCCCATTTTTCTGGAATTTTTCTAAGTCATTTAGGCCTTTTTTGCTAACTCTAAGCATTGGCCGACTAGAACTTTTATTATTTACAATTAGGTCCCTACTTGGCCTAGGAATCTTTTCTTTGCAATTTCGTCTCTCCTTAGGCCTAACCTTCAGAACCATCTCTTGCAAGTTTTCTAGCATAACTTCTGGCCCTTAGTTGTTTCCAGTTCGTCATTCTTTAGTCCCTGAACACTATTGTTTTACACATTTGCCCTTGGAAAATCTCTTTTTTCTTCCGAGAGATCTCCGAGACTTTCATTGCATTGGACTTAGTAATTATCCTTTCCTTGTGCTATTACTTGTATCTATGAGCCAAAATTTAGGATGTTACACAGGGACATGAGATAGCTACTCTATCATGGTGTTCTAACCCTAACAAGGCTGTAAAAGTTCACCTACCTAGCTTAGGTCCTACTACACCCTCTTAGTGGTGTACAAACTCTACCCCTAACTATCTTGTTCAACTCTTCATTATTACTCTTTCTCTTAAAGGAGAATCTGATAGCTCTTAAATAGTGTCTACCACTCTCTCTGAGATCTCTACCAGTCTTACTCTCAGTGACCTCATAGTCTATCAAGTCTTGCCAAGATACCACCTCAGCATCTGAGTCATTGTCTCTACTCATCATGACCAGAGTTCTTATTTGCCATGATGAAAGTCACTACTTCCTCTAGTAATCATTTTTGTATTCATTCATCGCCACCAATTCTCTTGGTTCAACGTGACGAAACATACTTTCTCTTAACTTCTGCTAGTCTTAGCTGCGTTCATCGTATTGTCTCTACTCATCATGACCAGAGTTCTTATTTGCCCAGTCACTACTTCCTCTAGTAATCATTTTTGTATTCTCTGAAGTTCAACTTCTCTTCTTCTGCTAGTCTTAGCTGCGTTCATCGTAACATTGTCCACTGCCTGAAGGACTTCCTTGTACTAGCCTCACTGTGATCCCCAACTAAGTCAATTACTTCCTTTCAGTCAATTGAGGAAGGGTTTGCCTCATATCTACAGGCCATTAGTATTGTTGGTTTTCCCTATCCTCAGGGATCATTGGCAGGCGGAAAGCTATCTTTAGCTGTTTCTAGCTTTTTATATTCATTTAGGAATCGCAGATAGCTACTTTGATTATGCTGCCTTAACATCATATCAAGGCTACACTAACTGTGTCCAACTTAAGTTGCCACTTGACCCCTTTCTGCTAGGGTTTAGACTCATACCTCTATCTGACTTATGAGCCATTATCCTTTCTTTCTCTAAAAGGAAAGTTTCTTTATCTTTAATTAGTGGCTACCTTCCTTACTGTATGATTTCTTATCTAATTGAGGACTCAAATATCACCTCTCTGTGATCCTCAATACTTATTTTCCCTAGAGCATTGACCTCCAATCCATAACACCTTAGTTAGACCATGGCTACTTGCTCTAACCTGAGCTAGACTTTTCTAAATCCTTGCATATAGTTCTCTTTTTCCTATGCCAGAACTTCTACTTTGATACCAAAAATATCACACCTTACTTCTAAGATACCTTAAAGTCCATTTTTAACCATTTTAGACCACTTTGGATAGTCTTGAGCTCAAAAATCTCATTTAGAAGTTACTTTTCAGAAATTACTGTTCATTGTACGTTTTCCAGATTTTAGGTCCAAATTTGAAAAATCATAACTAATTCTAGAAAAATTGTATGGAGGTGTTCCAAATTCTATGAAAATATCTTTTAATGCTCTTTAAGGAAAAAAATCCAATTGGACTTATCTTTGACCAATTCATATAGTTTAATCAATAAAATTACTGTTTATTTGGTAAAATCTGGAACTTCCAGATTCTGTGCCTCAAATTTGGAAATTCATATCTCCTTGTGTACACATCTAATTGTGGTGATATACTCTCATTTTAAATCTTAAGATGTATAATATAAGTCTGCCAAATTTTATGGCTCAACTCGTTCATTTGATAGGTCAAACTAGAGCTCAAAACTAACTGCTCCAAGACCTATGTTTTATTCTTTCTCCTTTACTTGCTTTAATTCTTTTCATTTCTTTGGCACACATAACTAGGGTTTACTCTTTCTCATTCATGCTCATACATTTTCATACATGCCATAAGCATTCTATGCACATAAATTACATCAAGGCATTCATAACATAATTTACAATGTAGGAGAATTATACATTGAACATAATCTCATTCATTAGTATCAATAATTCTCTACTTTCTTCTCCTTGCTTCTTATGCCATTATTGCCCATCATTGATTGACCTAAATGGCTGGTTAGGGAGGGGGTGAGATTCGGGGAATCTCAGTAGCAAACAATACCATATTAACCATGCTAGATAGATGCTAATGCACTACACGCAACTTGTTTATTCTCTTGTTAATTAGTGACATATCAGCACGCTCAAAGCTAACTTATTGATGCATAGCCATGGAGACATAATCTACTCATCATGAATAGGAATTACAGCAGCTAAAACATGTCACTATAACATTCAAATAACATGTACACAGTAACACACAAGCAAACAATGTCAAGGAATGACAATTGGTAAGTTCACTACCTTGCACCTCAAGCTTTCCTCTTACTTTTCCTTTGACTCCCTTGACTTTCCAACCATATAGGCATTTGGTCAACATCACCAAACATCCTCTTGGATGTTCTAAGGTCCTAAACATAGTCATATTGATCATACAATCTATTAGAACTAAGAGATTAAATGAAATTCAAGACTAACCTTTTTGAACTTAACCTTTTTCTCTTAATTTTTGGATTTATGTTTTAGTTTTGTAAAAATTGTTCTCTTAGGTTAATCCTATACAATTTTACCCAAGGAATCCAAATATCCACTTATGTTTGTGAAAATCCAACTCCTTCCCTAAGAACTAGTGTTGGCTGAAAAGGGGGTCATGAAATCCAAAAATTCCAACTTTAATTCCAATGCTTCCAATGCTTGTTCTTTATATTTACCCTACACCATTTTTCATTTTAAACCCATTGGAAGCCTTAGAATCATCAAAATCACATCCCAAGTTGTAGTTCTCATCTTGGCCGAACCATACCCCTAGTGTCACATCCAGTAATATGGCATTTAGGAATGAGGATATTCCTAAATATTTAAGGGTAAAAAATGACAAGAAGAAATAGAAGAATTTTGGTGGCAAATAATTATTGTAGTTTTCTAAGCCAATTATGAAAAGTTTGACTAATTAGGGATAATTGGTCAAGAATAATTATGGAAAAATATTTCCAAGCCTCAGCAAATTAAGAAAAAATAAGGACAATGTTTCTTGAGAATTATATGGGATTATAAAATTGGTTTTATGACCAATTTGCCCTTAGAGAAATTACAAAGGAATTTAAGGGCGATTTAAGCTAGTTTAAGGTCCTTTATTTGGAAAATTCCAAATAAATAATTGGAAGGAGAATAAAATCCCAAAAAAAATTCCTATGATATCCAAGGAATTATAAGAGATTATGGAATTAAAAGAAGACCCTTAAGTATCCAAGATTTTTCCCAATTCCTCTAAAAAGTGGAAAAATCACTAAAGAGAAGGAAATTAGTTTTCCTTTTATTTAATTATTAGGAAATTAAATTTGAGACAAGGAGGGCAATCTGGGAAGATAAAAATGAGGAGAATAATTTATGGATCTGATAAAAAATAATTACAGAGGCCAGAGCACTATAGTTATAGAAAAGAAGTTAAATCCGGAGTCAAAGTGTACCGATAAAACAACACTAGAGTCTTACAATTCAAATAGTTCACATTTAGCCATGTGTCAAGCCCCTAATGGAGAGGATTTAAAGCTTTCCAAGTGTCAAACCTCAAGTGGAGGAGAGTTTGACTTTTGGAAATTAATTACAATTGGAATTAAGTAATTAAGAGGGAAATTTCAAGAAGGAGTAGGCTTTGACACTTGGCTTCTCATTAATGTTAGTAGGTGAGATATTTTGTGCACATTAAATGAGTAATCCTCCCCCTAAATCAGATCACTAGTTTGGCCAAGGAGAGATCAAGAGAGAAAAGACTGAGCTTGAAGGGAAATCAAGAGAAAAGCAAGCTACTTTGATCTTCCAACTAAGATTCAAGCTTGGTAAGTTGTTCTAAGATGATTCCTTGCTTGTTTACTTAAGTTGTATGGTTGAAAATCATAGTTTCCCTTCTATTTTGATGCTAGCCGAAACATATATATTGTAGAGGAGGAAGTTTTATTGTTTAATCTTACTAGAACACTTCAAAACATGATAGATCCTAGTGGTTGCAAGTGGTTTAGTGTTGTTTTGAAAAGGTTTTTATGGTTGAACTCCAAGAGGTATGGTTCAACCAAGACCAAAACTAGACCCTAGGATGTCTTTTTCAAAGTTTTGAGACTTCCATTGTATTCAAAATAGAACATGGTGTAGGGTAAACCTAAAGGACAAGAGTTGGAAGCCATAGAATCAAAGTTGTAATTTTTGGATTTTGAACCCTAATGGTTCGGTCAATTCAAAACTGGAAGAAGGGATTTTATTTTGTTAAATCCAAGTAGATAATTGGAGTCTACATGAAAAATCATGTGGGAATGAGTCAAGAGAGAATTTTTAGGGTTTATGGAAGTCAACTCTAAAAATTCAAGAACAAAGATGGAAGCTTTAAGGGGTTTAGGAGTTACTTGATTTATGTTATTGATTTTTATGAGGAATGGTTGATGATTCTTACTGCCCCTTTTGTGGATTGTCATGTTAGGGTTTGGCATTTGTGGAAGCAAGAAAGAAGAACAAGAAAATCAAAGAGCATTGGATTAAGGTAGTAAGATTTAATTGACCTTAATGTTGAGTGTTGGATTGATTGCTATGCAATTTCATGTGCTATTATGTGGTTGAACTAAATGATGATGATGATGATGATTGTGTAGCTATACTCCTTACTTTATGTGCCTTGGCTATTGCATGTTAGAGTGCTACATGCATGAGGTAAAGTAGTTCCCTATTAATAGCAAAAGGTTGGAATGCTTGTAATTGATGTATATTAATGTTTTGGTTGATTGATCTTGCTACTGGGATTTCATTGAAATCTCATCCCCCATATGTAATTAATATTTTAGGGACTGAATCATTAAAAGGGAGGCTACAAATCCAAGGATTAATATGATGATGAGCCATGAGGAAATATTTGTATTTGGTTATGTATAAGTATATATGGTTGGTGCTGTAATCCCTAAGCAGGATGCCAAATTAGAGCCACGTTTTATTAAGTTACTGAATGAATTTCTGCATGAAATTTAGTGTGCTTAGAGTTGACATCGTGAGCTTCAAATTGATAGGCAGCACGTTAAAAATGGCCAACTACACGATTTTTAATGATTTTTCAAATTTAAGCTTCAAAATCTGAAAAAAGGATTTTTGCCAAATGGATAGAGGTGACTTTCACAAAACCCTGACACTTTTTCAAATGGAATTGGTTCATAAGATTATTTTTCCTTGAAATAGCATTCAAATATCTTTTTATAGAATTTTGAACTACTCCATTTTGATTTTTCTAGATTAAGTTATGAATTTTTGAAGTTAGGCCAGAAAATTAGATTTTTACCTGATGAACAGTAAAAATCCAAAAATCAGCGTTTTTCATCGGTTTTTGAGCCCAAGACCATCCAATGTGGTCTAAAATGGTTTTGATTAAATCCTAAGTGGATCCGATAGTAAGGTGTGAAATCTTTTCAATAACAACTTAAAACCACTTGAAATAGCATTGAATCAAAGTATTTTAACTAAATATATCATCAAAACTTCCACCCCCAAACATTATACATCTTGGCCAGCACCAAACCCTAAGGGAAACTAAACTTTTCAACCATATAAACCAAGGAATCAAGGCAAGGAACAACATAGAACTACCTACTAACCTTAGATCCAAGCTTGGTTGATCAAAGGAGATAGCTTTCTCTTGGTTGTTCTTCAAGAATCCAAATGGCAAGAGTTTTCCCCCAGTGTTCTTCAATTTGGCTGAAAATAAAGGTAGCTTGATGGATATTTATAAGCTAAACATTAACTAATTGCCATCCAAGTTCAAAGAAATTACGACGATGATGTGTCAAGCTGGGATTTCTTCTTACATTTTCTCTTCCCTTTATTTAAATAAAAAAATAGATTTTAGAAGTCAAAATTCTCTCCACTCCTAGCTTGACAAGTGGCACAATATAGGCCCAATAAAAAGCAAGTGTACCTTTACACTTTATCAGTGTACTTTTCCGATCCCCTTTCTCAATTCCGGTCTCCTAGAGCACTGATATGTTTGTCACATCAGTTTTGTCTCATTCCACTACCTCTTTTCTCCTATTTAATGCCTTCACATATGTCATGATCGTCTTACATGATGCATTAATGAGCCATCATGACATTTGTCTTTTCCTTAGATATGTTCCTCTATTTACTTAGTCCTCATTTTTCAGGGTTTTTTTTTTTGCTTTCTGGAGCTCTAAAAATTATTCTATCTACTCCAAAAATCCTTCCACCCTTATAGAAAATCCATGAATTTTCTCAGGCCATAACACTTCCTTTAAGCCTTGCATAAAAATCATTTACTAAAATACCCTTTTTATTGGTATAATCGGCTTTTTAATGTATTAAAGCCATTCCATTGGCCTTTTGGTCACGGGGCTAATTCTATAAATTAGTACAACCTTTCAACAAATTAACCTTATTTTTGCATACATTTTTTAGGTCTCTTGCTATTTTAAATAATTACCTCAAGCGGTATACGTTTTACCAGCTATAACTTTATAAATTCCATTTAAGCTTACTCAGGGATATTTTCATCATTTCTCTTCACAAAAGAATCTCAGAATATTATTTCCCATTTTTGGGATTTTCTTAGAATTTTCTGTATACTTTCCATTTTTACCCCTGTTGGCCATAACTTTTCTGAATTTACAGTTTAGTCCTTGCTTGGACTTAACTTCATACAACCATCTCTTTGAGGTTTCTAACCTACCCCTTGGCCTGTTTCTAATTTCTTTTCTTTTTCTGGGCTCTTGAGACTTGATTGAAGCCTCTAACTTTGATTACACCTCAGCCCCTGAAAACTTTCACTTTGTAGTTTAGTCCCTGAAACTGCTATGACTTCCTTTCTCATATTTGGGACTTCTGCTTAAAAGGGGCTTAGTAACCTACCTTTTTTAGGCTACTTCTAGGGCTCTTCAATCTAAAAATTAAGATGTGACATAGGGGAGGATGATTTTGATGTTAAACTTGGTTAAAACCCATTAATTCAAGGTTATTTCAAGTGGTTTTAAGTTGTTATCGAAAAGATTTCATGGTTGGTTCACTAGGGGTGTGGTTCAGCCAAGATGAGAACTATAACCTAGGATGTGATTTTAATGATTCTAAGGCTTCCAATGGTTTTAAAATGAAAAATGGTGTAGGGTAAACCTAAAGAACAAGCATTGGAAGCATTGGAATTAAAGTTAGAATTTTCAGAGTTATGAACCCCCCCATTCGGCCAAACTGATTTTTAGGGAAGGAGTTGGATTTTCATTAATCTAAGCACATATTTAGATTTCTTGGACAAAATTGTATAGGATTGGCCTAAGGGAACAACTTTTACAAAGTTATAACAATAATCCAAAATTTAGAGAAAATGTTGAGTTCAAGAGAGCTAGTCTTGAATTTCATGTAATCTAGTAGTTCTAATAGATTGTATGATCAATGTGACAATGTTTAGGACATTGAAACATCCAAGAGAATGTTTGGTGATGTTGATCGAATGCCCACATGGTTGGAAAGTCAAGGGAGTCAAAGGAAACATAAGAGGAAAGCTTAAGGTACAAAGTAGTGAATTTACCTATTATCATTGCTTGATGTTATAAGCTTGTTTGTTACTGTGTACATATTATTTGAATGTTATTGTGACATGTTTTACTACTGTAATTGCTATTCATGATGAGTAGATTATGTCTCCATGGCGATCTATCTAGAAGTTAGCTTTGAGCATGCTAACATGTCACTAATTAACAAGAGAATAAACAAGTTATGTGTAGTGCATTAGCATCCATCTAGCATGATTAATATGGTATTATTTGCTATTGAGATTTTCCTGAATCTCACCTCCTTCCTAGCCAACCATTTAGGTATATCAATGATGGGCAATAGTGGCATGAGAAGCAAGGAGAAGAAAGTGGAGAATTATTGATGTTAATAATTGAGATTATGTTCAATGTATAATTCTCCTACGTAGTAAATTATGTTTATGAATGCCATCAATACAATGTATGTGCTTAGAATGTTTATGGCATGAATGAAAGTGTATGAGCATGAATGGGAAAGATCAAACCCAAGTTATGTATGCCAAAGAAATAAAAAGAAGTAAAGTAAAGAGCTGTTAAGGGTTAAAACGTAGGTTCTAGAGTTGTTAGCTTCAAGCTCTAATTTGACCAATGAAATGAATGAGTTAAGTCACAAAATTTGACAGACATATAATACACATCTCAAGCTTTAAAATTAGAGGTAGATCACCTCCATTGGATGTATACACCAGGAGATATGAATTTCCAAAGTTGAGGTATAGAATCTGGAAGTTTCAGATTTTACCAAATGAACAGTAATCTTTATTGATTAAACTGTACGAATTCGGCAAAGATAAGTCTAATTGGATATTTTTTTCCTTGAAGAGAATTAAAAAAGCTTTCTATGAAATTTTAGAACACCTCCATACGATTTTTTTTTAGAATTAGTTATGATTTCAAAGTTGGATCTGTAATCTGAAAAATGTGCAGTGAACAGTAATTTTCGTAAATCGGCGTCTAGTTACGTTTTTATGAGCTTAAGGCCATCTAAAGTGGTCCAAAATGGCTCTAAATGGACTTTAGGGTATAATATAAGTAAGGTGTGACAAATTGACACTTAATCAAGGGTGGAACTAGGATGATTGGTGGCCTTGACCATCAAGGATGACTCATACAGTACATTCATCTTCATTTATAAGACTAGAAATTATAAAAAGTTTAGATAGTTTTACTTTAGTCATTGTTGCAGTCATTGGTTACATTATCACTTGACACATCATACTTGGTTAATTTGATATTTATGCTAGATTACTAAGACATTTATAGGCTCCTTAAGAGTTCGACATCTAGGTTAGTGCCACTACATTGCATTTAGCTTAGTTTTATTTGATATTAAGTGACAAGGCTCATCAAATTTGGTGTCATTGCTAGGAAACCTTGTTCTTTGGTAATCGTGTGTCCAAATACCACTTGGCCCAGGTTGTGTTGCTATAGTTCTTTTAATCTGTGATTTCTGGTTCAAGAAAATTTTCTAAAAGTTTCAAGAAATATTTTGGAGGAATGTTATTCTTTGGTTTGATTAGTGTTCTTGCTAGAATTTTGTTGTTGGTGTCTATCTTGGTGATTAGGGAAGTGATTTAGTGATAAAACTGGTTGAAGTTGCATCTATGCTATATCAGAGGTTGATTCTGTTATACTTCACCATGGCACAATCTGCTGTCTGCTGCAACACTTGTCACCAAAAAGGATAAAGTTTGATTCAGCAAAAGATCGCTGCAACGCTCTCTGCTCTTCACCTAAGCACACGACCTTACTAATAAAAAATTTTCTTTTCTACACTTGATCTGATTTGTTTTTCCTTACTTTTCTTGGGTTCTTTAACATTCTCTTGAGTGTTTTAATTTGCTCTTGAATTGCATTCATTAATTCCTTGATCTGTTTATTCAAATTCTTGATTTTTGAGATTGAGTTACTTGTTAGATGTTTGATTGTTAAAGTGGTTCAAGTGTTGTATGACCAGATCTAGACAAGAAACACTTTTGCCACTTGACATTGAGATAAATAAGACTCTAAGAACACTTAAGAAGGAAAGGTTACTTGAGGGTACTAGTAGTTTGTATTTTGAACATTCAACATTTTTTACAGCTCCATTTTCATTACATTTTGACTATTCTTGTAACCCTTCCAAATTTTCTGAATCTGATTCTTCACTTGGTAACTACATGGATCATCATTTCATCATGGATCAGAATAATATACTTAAAGGAGAAGATCCACATAGGTATCTCCAAAACCTTCACATGATCTGTTCTTCCATGAAGCCTGAGGAATGAATATAGACGAAAAATGGTAGATCCTTGGAATGAATATAGACAAAAAATAGGGTAGGTTTAAGGGGTAAAATGGTAAATAGTGTGAGAAAATTTTAGGACAGAGAGGTCAATTTGTAGAAAAATTTTTGACTTTTCTTGTCAAGTCATGACCTGAGGGAATTCAGGTCGCGACTTCAACAAACAGAGGGGAATTTTGGGTTTTAGAAAGGCTCTAGGTCATGACCTGACAATAGTGAAGTCACAACCTCAAGTCACAGAGAGCCTTCACCTAGTTCTTTTCCCAAGTCACGACTTGGTATAATGAGGTCACGACTCTAACAGCCCGAGAGCTCTCCTTCCCATGAAGTCACAGAGAGCCTAGGTCATGACTTGACAACAGCGATGTCATGACCTCAAGTCACAGAGAGCCTTCACCCAGTTCTTTTCCTAAGTCACGATTGTAACATCCAGACTTTTAGGCCTAGAAGCATCAAAAGTAGCCTGAATTGGATAGGCTACCAGACCCTTTTTGAGCAGAAGTCCAAAGATGAGAAAGGAAGTCAAAGCAGTTTCAGGGACTAAACTGCAAAGTAAAAGTTTTTCAGGGGCTTCAGTATAATCAAGGTCAAAGACTCCAGTAAAGTCTCGAAGGCCTAGAAAGAGAAAAGAGACTACATATAGGCCAAAGGTTAAGTTAGAAGCCTTAAAGAGAGGATTATATGAAGTTAAGTCCAAGCAAGGACTAAACTGTAAATTCAAAAAGTTATGACCAGCAAGGGCAAAAATGGAAGAGTGTACAGAAAATTCCAAGAAAATCCTAGAAAATGGGAAATAATATTCTAAGACTCTTCTATGAAGAGCAAAGATGAAAATACCCCTGAGATAGCTTAAATGGAATTTATGAGGTTGTGGCCAGTAAAAAGTACACTGTTTGAGGTAATTATTTAAAATAGCAAGAGACCTCAAAAATATACGTAAAAATGAGGATTAATTAGTTGAAAGGTTATACTAATTTATAAAATTAGTCCCGCAACCAAAAGGCCAGTGGAATGGCTTTAATAAATTAAAGAACAGATCATACCGATAAAAGGGTATTTTAGTAAATGATTTTTATACAAGGCTTAGAGGAAGTGTTATGGCCTAAGAAAATTCATAGATACTCTCTAGAATTAAAGGAAATTTATGGATCTGACTTTGGAATGTAATTATATTATGAATTAAGTTAATTAAGAGAGAGGTTTCAAGAAGGCTTAGGCATTTGACACTTGGACTTTCATTAAATGTGGTAGATGAGATATTTTGAGATCACTAAGGAGCTCATCTCTCCCCTAAATCAGATGGGAATTTCGTCCAAGGCAAAGAGGAGAGGAAAAGAGAGGGTTTTGGAAGGAGAACCAAGGAAAGCTATCAACTTTGGTCATCAATCAAGGATTCAAGGTGAGATCTTGGTTCTAGATGTCTTCTTGTCTTGTTTTCCTTCTCTTTTAAGGTTGAAAAATCTGTCTTCTCTTCCTTTTGATGGCTGGTCAAAATGGTTGATGAGTGGGGAAGGGAGTTTGGTTGTTAGATCTTGCTAGAACACCTCAAAGTATGGTAGATCCAAGTGGATCTATGTGAAAATTGGAAGAATTACATGCTGATTTGATGCTTATTTCAAATTAGTTACTGTTTATATCTAGTTCTGAAATTTGGTATGCTTAAAGTACACTCTGTGAGCTTTAAATCCATGTAGAACACTTCATTTGGATATGTGTACGATTTATGATGATTTTTCAAAGTTAGGGTTTGAAATCTGGAAGCAGTGTTGAACTTTTGGGAGAGTGTCGAGTTCTGTACAATTCTGGTACTGTTTGGCATAGAATTGATTCCTAAAACTATTTTTACTTTAACTTTAAATTAAGGAGCTTTCAGTGAGACTTGGAAGCACTCAATTTGGATTTTTTTAGATTTAATTATGAATTTTCAAAATTGAGCAAAAAATTCTGGAGATTCTGCGTGAACAGTACCTGCGAACCAAAATTTCCAGATTTGGTATTCTTGAATCTAAGGCCATCTAAAGTGGTCCTAATTGACAAGAAATGGATCTTAAGGATGGAAAATGATAAGATTTATATTAGAAAAGTTAGAAAGAAAACCCTAAGACTAAGAGAAAGGGCTGAGGTTCAAGAAAGCTAGTCTTGAACTTTATGTAATCTAATGGTCCTAATGGATTGTGTGATCATTATGGTTATGTTTAGGAGCTTTGGAACATCCAAGAGGATGTTTGGTGATGTTGACCGAATGCCCACATGGTTGGAAAGTCAAGGGAGTCAAAGGAAAAGTAAGAGAAAAGCTTGAGGTGCAAGATAGTGAACTTACCCTTTATGTGCTTGACATGGTATGCTCATGTGTTGGTTTGTATTTATTGTTTGAATGATGTCGTGACATGATGATTGTTGCTGGAAATGCTGTTTTTAATATGTTCCCATGGCCATGCATTTTTATACCAAGCATAAAACATGATGGCATGTCACTAGTTAACTTAAGTTTATGAAAAACTACATACCATACACTAGCATCCATCTTGTGCATATATGTGGTAATGTTTGCTACTGAGATTCCCCCGAATCTCACCCCTTCGTAAGCAACCATTTAGGTCAATCAATGATGGGCACTAATGGCATGAGAAGCAAGGAGAAGAAGTGGAGAATTATTGATACTAATATTCAATGTATAATTCTCCTATGTTATAATTATGTTGTGAATGCCATGTATTTAATTATAAAGCTTATGGCATGTATAGGAATGTATGAGCATGAATAGGAAAAAGTAAGCCCATGTTAGGTATGCCAAAGAAATAAAAAGAATTAAAGAGATGTTAAGGGATAAAACGTAGGTCATGGAGCAGTTAGTTTCGAGCTTCAGTTTGACCTATCATATGAATGAGTTAAGCTACAAAATTTGGTATACTTATAGTGCACATCCCAGGCTTTAAAATGAGTGGTGAATCACCTCATTTGGATGTGTATACAAAGAGATATGAATTTTCAAAATTAAGGCAGAGAATCTGGAAAGTCCAGATTTTACCAAACGAATAGTAATCTTAATCCAATAAACTGTATGTTTTCAGTGAGGGTGAGTTCAGTTGAATATTTTTCCCTTAATGAGCATTGAAAGAGATTTCTGTAGAATTTTGGAACACCTCCATACGATTTTTCTAGAATTAGTTATGATTTTTCAAAGTTGGACCTGTAATCTGAAAACTGGACAGTGAACAGTAATTTTCCGAAAATTAAAGTCCAAATTAAAATTTTTAAGTGTAAGACCATCCAACATGGTCTGGAATGGTTCTAAATGACTGCTAAGGTACTATATAAGTAAGGTGTGACAACGACCTGGTATAATGAGGTTGTGACTCTAGCAACCTGAGAGCTCTCCTTCCCAACCTAACCTCCAAGTCACGACCTAAGACAGCTAGGTCACGACTTGAAGTTACAGATAGCCCTTTGACTCTCTAAGTCCTGTAAAGCCTCAATTCTAGGTTCTTATACCAACACCACTTACTAAAATACCTATCACAATAACCCAACTCAGTAATCCATCACTAGATTTTCAACAGTTTAATACAAAACTCAAAAATAAGTGATGGAAGATTAGGAAACTCTCAAAAATTTAGAAAATTTTGAAAAATTTTGGCAAGTTTCAGCAAGAACCACCCACAAAAAGGAGTAAGCCAACAAACAAATCACAAAACCTCTTTTAAACTCAAACAAAAATCTCCCTCCCCCATACACTCAAAGTAATGTTCTCATTACAGCACATAGTCATATACCAAAACATAAAGCTCAAAAACCAAAACAATGAAGGTGGAAGTTGTGAAGTTCAATTCGAGATTGAAGCACAACATATCATCCTTTGAGGGAGAAGAAAAGAGCTAAGTGCAAGGATGGGTAAACTCAAGAATGCAAATGAGTGTGTGTTGATGACAAAAGCATAATCATAATAATATCCAAATCAAAGCAAGGGGAGATTATTCAAAACAAACATAAACCAACAGAAATTTAAAAAGCTACTTCTACTAAGAACATCCCTTTCACAGTCTCAAACAGTCACATGTAAGATAATATAGGCACAAGAAAATTCACGTGAAAAGCAAGATAATATAGGCCTCCTCCTTCAGCTCTATTATTCCAAAATCATACACTTTCATCACAATATAGGGCCCATCCTAGCTCGTCTTGAATTTTCCCTTCTTGAACTTGAATCGAGCTTCGTACCTTGAGACCTTGTCACCATCCTTGAACTTTTTCCTTAGGATGTTGGCATTGTAACTAAGCTTAGTCTTCTGTTTGTAGATATCAAAGCTGTGGTAGGCATCCAGCCACATTTCTTTAAGTTCTTGAATTTGAAGAAGTCTATTTAGACTAGCTTCCTCAAGATCAGTGTTGCAGCTCTTGACTGCCCAATATGATAGATGCTCCAGTTCCATCAGAATGTGACACGACTTCCCATAGATGATCTGGTACAGAGACATTCTGATTGGCGTCTTGTAGGTGGTACGATAGGCCCAAAGTATATCATCTAATCTTAAGCTCTAGTCTCGGTTGGATGGCTTGACAATGCGCTTCAAAATGCGTTGATTTCTCTGTTTGACACTTCAGCTAGGCCATTGGTTTGGGGATGGTATAGGGTGGACACTGTGTAGAAAATCCCATATTTAGCCAACAAGTTAGTGAGCAACTTGTTGCAGAAATGGGTTCCCTGATTATTAATTAACACCTTGGGTACTCCAAATCTATTGAAGATGGTAGACTTTAAAAACTTGGAAACTGTAGGTGCATCATCTTTTCATGTGGGGATGGCTTCTACCCACCTAGAAAGGTAATCTACAGCTAGAAGGATATAGGTGTGAACAAGAGAAGGTAGAAAGGGGCCCATAAAGTCTATTCCCTAGGCATCAAAAATCTCACAAAAGAGGATTGGTTGTTAAGGCATCTCATTTCTTCTACTCACCCCCCAAATCTTTGGCCTTTGTCACATGCCTTACAATATGTAAAAGTGTCACCAAACAGGGTGGGCTAGTAAAAACCCATATCTAACACTTTCCTAGCCTTTTTCCTAGTACTAAAGTGTCCCCCACCCAAGGTGTCATGGTAAGTTTCCAAAATAGCTCGAGCTTCTACTTCAAGAATGCATCGTTTGATTACTTGGTTAGCACATAATCTCCATAAATGCAATGTGTAACATCCCAAAATTTAAAACACTGGTAATGGGAATGTGAGAAATGAGACATGATTGATAAGCACAAGATGTGAGTAAAGCATGGAAACCCATAATGGGACGAAACCGACTTTATCGGGTCTGTAGGGGTAAAACGGTAATTTTGAGAAAAGTTCTCAAAAATTCCCTAAAAAGAGGAAAAGGTGGAATTAGGGGTTTTTGAGTCACCTATGATGTTTTAGGAGTGAGAATGGCCCAAAATAAATTTTGGTGAAAATTCCCAAAAAAATAATTATTTCTGGGAAAATAGGGAAAACTAAAGGAGAATTAAAGTGATATAATTATTTTAATTACCTAAGGACTCCAAATATTCAAGAAAAAATATGGTTACACTCCCTAGGAATATATATGAATTTATAAAATTGTTTCCAAGCATTGGAAATGTAGGAAATAATTTATGGGGAATTTACTTCTGAATTCCTATCGGTAAAAACCTGATTTCGGAGAAAATGTGAAATAAATACCTAGAGGTCTTGAAAAATTCCCAAAACTTTCATATCACACTTTTGGAATAAATAGGAATTTATCATGAAAAGAAATAGAATTTTTGAAGCCCTTATATATTTTTTCTAATAAGGGGCAAGAAATTGGGTATTATGTGACCAAATGATTTTTAAAATTACCCTAACCAATTCCATTGCTTCCTAATCAGTTTTTACCATGTAGTTAGCATCCAAAAAGGCCCAAATTCATGACCATCATGACCAAAATAGCTGGCTTGTGTGCTGGGCAAATTTTCAACCATTGGATCAACTCATTTTGGCCAACTTATGCACTTAATTTTGGGATAGAAATAGCTTCCCAAGAGCAGGTTTTAAGGCAGAAAATGAGGTTTATAAATACCCCCATAATTCACCCAAAATTCATGCAAAAATCTAGAAAAATAGGGGAGGTTCTGCACAAATTTTTCTTGACTTCCAAACACCATTCAAATTACTTCCAATCCAAGGCTAATCATCAAGCTTTAATCCAAGACTCCTTAAGGTATCTTTAGGCTTTAATTTGATGCATTTTCAATGGCCAAATCATGGCTTAAATTGAGGAGGAAGTGCTATTCCATTTCTGTTATGCTGGAAGTTCTAAGAGAGGATAGCAAATTGAGTATAAGCTTGTATCGTTGATGTTTGGTGCTGTTTTGAATGGGTTATGGAAGAAATTACCCTAGGACCTATGACTATTCAGGTCAGCCAACTCAAGAACTCAAGGGTAGGAATTGTTTCAATAATTTTTAATGGTTCCAATGGATTTAAAATGTGATTTTGTGTAGGATTATGCTATGAAAGTATGTTTAAATTCATTGGAATCAAATGTAGAAATTCATAAACCTAAGGGGAGGTGTTCGGCCATCTAAATTCATGGACTTATGATTGGATTTTGATGGTTTTGATGCTTCCATTGAATTCTTTGGGTGTTTTTGTGTAGGGTTATGTGGAGGAATTGAACTTGGAAGCATTAAAAATCAAAGTTGGAAATTTTGACATCTTCCCTTATAAAAATTCGTTTCTGTTTTGACCAGAACTTAAGGAAGGGATTTGATTTTGTAAAACTTGATTTGATATTTGAATTCTACATGAAAAATCATATAGGAATGGCCAAGAAGGTTTCTTGAATCCAAGGAAAAACAATTAGACCAAAAATCCAAAGAAAAAGGGTTAATGTTTAAGTAATGTGGAATGTGTTTGAATAATTGTTGAATGATTGGCATTGGTGTTGGTTTGATCGGTACCTTGCCAAATCCTCAAGAAAACATCTTGAACTTAAAGGAAATCAAGGACCAAGTACCAAAAGGTAGCATTGAATTACATTTGATTGCGTTCTTGCTTACATTGATGTGTTAATGTGTATGTGTGCAATGTGTGCCATGATGTGACTAAGCTTTATTGCAAATGTTGATTGCAATGTTTGAATTGTCTTGCCTTGGAATTATGTCTACTAAATATGTGTATGATAGCTTACTTTCCATGACATAAAAGCATGAACACATAAACAAGATAAATGCACAAAAGCATTACATGTAGTGTTTGCAAGAATGCATGATAATTGTGATTCTGTGCTACTGGGATTTCTTTGAGATCTCACCCTTATGTTTAACACCATGTAGGAGGAAGTTCAAGTAAGGGCAAAGGCAAAGAATTTGTCCCAGAGGCCTAATGAAAAGTTAATGTACCCTAGTATAAATTTTGGAACTTGTTATGTAATATTATGACTTTGAAAATGTTTGTTGGATAATAGCTCCTAATGGGAGCCAAACATGTATGCCTATGTTTAAACATGTTAAGGTATAGTAGACTGTATGTTCAAGCATGTGTTAAGTCTCAAATGATTAAGAATAGGTAAAAGGTTAAGAAAGAACCAAAACAAGTATAGTTGGGGAATGAACTTCCCCTAGAAAGGATCAAACTTGGTACATATGAAAGAAATAGCAAATGTTTGAATCTGGACTTGAAATTTGGTAGACTTATAGATTACATTTTTTTCTTTAAATCAAGTGGTAGATCATTGAATTTGGAATTTTGTGCAAAGAGTTATGCCCTTCCAAACTTGGACAAAAATACTGAAAATTCCAGAATTCACCAAATGAACAGTGCATAATTGCGTGGAAACTGGCATTGATATGTGAGAAATTGGTACCTATGAATATTTTTCCTATGTAGAGCATTTCATAAGCTTCACGTGAGACTTAGAACCACTCTGTTTTGATTTTTCTACATTTAGTTATGATTTTTTTCAAAGTTGACCTGATTTTTAGGGGTTACATGAATAGTAACCAAAATCAAAATTTTAAATCTTGGATTTTACCTACTTTGAGCATCGTGTAATGATTTTGAATGGTTCCAAATAATATATAATGGGGTTTAAAATGAAGGTGTGACATTTTTGGTATCAGAGCAAAGGTTCTGGAGTGTCTTTTATATGTACTGTTCGGTATGGTAATGTAATAGGATAATGCATATTTGATTGTGTGTGATGTGTTACATCATGAAGGGTGTGCATTGGACTAACCTTGATGCAGGATATGGCTTGTTGTGAGCACGATTCTCCTGGGGGTATAGTTGATCAAAGAGGGCTAGGGAAACAATACCCAGACTAGTGCCACCCATATGTTCCTGACCCCGATGACCCGACTCCACTACCCGGATATTATCAGCCTCTCTGGGAGGTAGAGGATATAGTTCCCAAGGTAGACTCCAACGGTAGCAAAAGGTTAAAGGATGATGAAACCGGGAGCACTGTGGGGCCTAAACCTAACCCGGGCGAAGCGGGCCCTAGTGGGATGAAGCCACAGCCTATCAGAGTAGTGTGCCATGGTCAGATCTTAGAGAAGGACCTGCCTCCGAAGAAGAGGCAATAGTTAGTCACGAAGGAGCTGCACACCTATCAGGCTATTTTTGAGGAGCTCTGTGAGCTGGGGAGGCAGATTGACATCTCCTAGAACTAGTATGGGTATATTTATATGGACTATTTTTACTACGTATGCCTGTTACATAATGATATCACTGACCAAGATGAGGGAGAGATGGATGAGGAGATGTGGGGATAGCCTTAGTTGACACTTTGCCAAGGACCCATGTTTGGCAGGATCAGATCCAGTTGGTTAGTGACCGTTCCAAGCAAGGCGCCTATGAAAGCTTTGATCAGATCCTAGATGAACTCGAGCTTTTTATTACTTCTTATTTTGCTTTCTCTCCCATGTCTTAAGTGGATGACTATCTATGTGACTTGGATGATCTATGTTTTGGATGCTTATACCTAAAACCTATCTATGTAAAAATATGAAGCATAGCTTCTTAGTATAAAATATCTTGATGACTAAGTAATAATCTTATTCCTCTGTTCCTCTCGTAGTAACAAGTTAAGTAAAATGGTGAGAACCTGAAGAGAAACACAACCAAGGGAGGCGGTAAGAAAACCTCCCATTGACCCGATTCAATTGGTTATGGACCGACTAGAGGAACAACAAAAGGTGATGTAAGAAATTCAGGTAGCCCAAGCCCGCTAAAACCAGGAACGCGATGCTGCCATAGCAGCCACAGTGACAGCAGCGATAGCACAGCTGTAACAGGCCAGGCCAAGAGTGGCCGAGGCACCACAACCAGCTCAACCTCAAGAGCCAGCAGCTGAGCGGTGCGACCTGCAAGGTATCCTGATTCACTAAGGCAGTGGATCAAACGATTCAGTGGACAGAATCCCCTGAGCTTCACTGGGACACTGAATGTCCAAGTGGCTGAGGATTAGATTACTCGGCTAGAGAAGATTTTTAATGTGCTTGAATGTTCCTCTGAGAGGAAAGCTCAGATGGCTATCTATAAATTGGAGGGCGAAGCTGATCGTTGGTGGACAAACACCGAGATGATCCTCCAGGAGAATGCAACCCCTATTATTTGGGAAGTGTTCAAGGAACACTTTAATTTAAAATACTTCCCACTATCAGTAAGAGACGAAAAGGAGGTGGAATTTCTGATGATTCAACAAGGTCCTCGAGAGTCCTTCGATGAGTACCTAGACAGGTACATGAGGCTCTCTCGTTACTCTAACTACCTCTAACTCCGCAATGATGAGCGGTGGAAAACAGAGAAAATGGTAAGGGCACTAAGGCAGGAGCTGAGGGAGAAGGCAGCCCCATGGCAACTTGAAAAGTTCAATTAGGTAGTGGAAGCCTGCCAGATAACTGAAAGTAGCTTGAACCACCAGGCGCTAGTCAGGGCCGCTCCTAGACTAGAAGGACCAGCAACAAGGGGCAAACCAGAGAAGACTTCTTCCGGAGGAAATAGGAAGAGGTGAAAGCCTATGTTTTCCAAGAAGTCTAAGCGAGGAGGAGGGGTAAGGCAAGGAGGAAGTAGCACTACGTGCCAGACTAAGGAATGTAGCACCTGTGGCAAAAACCATGGAGATCGACCATGTTTGATGGGTCAAAATGTGTGCTTCTGATACGGTAAGCCAGGACACTATATAAGGGAGTGCCCTCTTAATGTGGACGGCTCGAGGCCCCAAGCTCAAGGGAGGGTCTTTGCCCTCACAAGGGAAGAGGCTAATAAGTCACCTGAGATGATACAAGGTACGATACAAGTTAATAATTACCTTGTGCATGCTACGTTTGACTCGGGTGCTAGCCACTCTTTTGTTTCATATGAATGCGTGAAGCACATAGGCCTTGTTGTTAACATATTATTATATGATCTATGTGTGGCTACTCTTACGGGCACTAAAGTTTATACGTCTGATGTTTGCCTAAATTGTATTGTCTGGTATGCCTACTGTTGCACTACACTTTACCTAATATGTATGCCTTTTCATGATATTGATGTGATACTTGGTCTGAATTGGCTATCTACCCATAATATACTCCTTGACTATAAGAATAGGACTTTGATGTTTCCTCCTCATGAGCTAACCCCTCGTACTGAGGTGAAACTAAACTTGATCACGGGAGCCCAAGCTGGGGATTACCTAAGACATGGCTGTCAGGGGTATGTGGTATTCTTCTTTGTACATGCAGAAATGGAAGAAGGCATAATAGAGATACCTGTGGTATGCAATTTTCTGGAAGTCTTTTCAACAGAAATTAGCAAGTTACCTTCGGAGCGAGAGGTAGAGTTTGCAATTGACCTGTTACCTGGAGCAGGGCCGATTTCCAAAGCCCCTTATCGTATGGCTCCAAATGAAATGGCAGAATTAAAGAAGCAATTAGAGGAGCTATTAGAAAAGAATTTTATCCGAACCAGTGTGTCACCATGATTACCAGGAACTCAACAAGTGACGATTAAAAACAAGTACCCACTACCTAGAATAGACGATTTGCTAACCAACTAGCTGGTGACACAGTGTTCTCCAATATTGACTTGAGATCAGGTTACCATCAACTGAGGATTAAAGCAGAGGACATCCCAAAGACCGCTTTTTGAACACGGTATGTGTAACACCTTACGTTTGCAACCTTATATTATGCCAAGTTAAGATATTCGGAAGCGCAATTTAAGGTTACCGGGTTGAAAAACCTGAGTTTAAAAATTTGTTCTGAGTGCCAAAACCATTTGCTCTGATACCATAAATGTAACACCTTATGTTTGCGACCTTATATTATGCCAAGTTAAGATATTCGGAAGCGCAATTTAAGGTTACGGGTTGAAAAACCCAAGTTTAAAAATTTCCTTTCCCGCATTACTATTCACTGTAACCTTAAACTTGCATAACTTTGGAAAATCATAACTAGTTCAAGAAAAATCGAAACAAGGTCGTTCCAAGTCTCACTCGAAGCTCTTAAAATTATATAAATGTAACACCTTATGTTTGTGACCTTATATTATGCCAAGTTAAGATATTCGGAAGCGCAATTTAAAGTTACCGGGTTGAAAAACCCGAGTTTAAAAATTTCCTTTCCCGCATTACTATTCACTGTAACCTTAAACTTGGCATAACTTTGAAAAATCATAACTAATTCTAGAAAAATCGAAACAAGGTCGTTCCAAGTCTCACTCAAAGCTCTTAACATTATCTATCAAGAAAAAATGACCTCAGATTTCAATTTAATCAGAAACGCATCCGATTTTAATTTCAAAAAGTACTGTTCATTTGGTCATTTTTCTATTTTCCAAGATTTTTTCCTAACTTCGGAAAGGCATAACTTCTTACACAGAGCTCCGATTATGACGCTTTACCACTCATTTTAAAGGGAAAAATAAGATCTATTTGAATGCTAAATTTTAGGGAAAATTTCAACTATTTGACTAGGGTCTTCGTTGGTCAAAGTTTGGTCAAATCTAGATCACTTTTATCCCCCTTTTTCACTAATTCCAGCACCATTTCGTTTTTCACTATAAGCATACCATAATCACATATAAAGGTACTCTACCATTAATATACATTCAAAAAGGCTATCATATCATGCATTCAAGATCAGAATATGCTTACATGGCTTGAAAGAGAAAGGTTTAAAACCATATAATACAATACATAACTCATAACTTCCTCAAGCCATGATTATTTCTTTTCCCTTCTCCTTGGAAGTAGTGGCACCTAGGATATCATGTTATAGGAGGAATGAGATTTCATAGAAATCCCAGTAGCATTGAACATACAATCATCAAGTCAACATGCATAAGATGTCATGCTACATGCAGTAAAATAACATTGCTAGTCTTTATGCCATGCCATAACCATTCTGTATCCATGTCATCATATCATGGAGCATATAATCATTCTGGTCAAAACTCAATCATGCAAGAGTCAAGGCATACATTGCAAGGAGTTCACATCATCTGTACATAAACATTCTCATGGCACATAAACACACATAGCAGAAACACCAAATGCAGGTCAACAAAATAATTGCAAGTTCACGCTACCTTGGTTCCACGCTTACTGTTTCCTCCTTGTTTTCTTGCTTGAGGTCCTCCTAGGTTTCCAGAAAATTGCCTATCAACCATACGGTAAGGGTATGGTAAATTCCATATCCAGTATACAATTCTTTCTCAATATAAGACTACCCTTGTGCCTTTCAATTTATAATTTCTGTATACCTTTCCTAATCCTTTGACTTTGGTTTGACCAAGCCTTAATCCATGATTAATCATGTTTTCTTGGTTAATCATTAACCCTTAATCCTTAATCCAATATTTAATTAAGGTCCTCAAGTCACATAGTCATTAGTACAACATAATCTTCTAAGATTAAGTCACTAATCCCTTATGGATTAATCTATTAATCATTCTCTAATCAGCATGATTAACCTTTAATCATTCCTTAATCAACATGATTAATCATAATTAATCATCCTTCAATTAGCATAACTAATCACTAATTACTAATTAATCAGGGTAGCTAACCTTAATTACTTACTAATCTTTAATCAAATAACATGATTAATCTTAGCTATTACTAAACCATAATTAATCAAGGTAATTAATCCTAATCTTCCTCAAATAAATAATTAACTAAAAATAATTAACACTTAGGGAGGTAAACGTACCTTAATTAGCTCTTAATCAGCGATTAGAGGTGTCTAACTTTGCTTTCTCCCTTTCTCTCTCTTCTTTCTTCCTTTCTCTCTCCTAGAACTCAAGAACACAACATTCCCTCACTAGCAAACCTCTTTGGCCGAATTGTTCATGAGACCAGGGTTTTTATAGGCTTTGATTTTTCAAAATTCCAAAAATGCCCTTCGGGAAAAAGATGCGATCTCAGCCGTCCATTTTTTTCCACTTTACACATGGACAAATCCTAGAGCACACACCACAAGCAGTTGACACATGGATGGACACCTATTCACCATGTGATTTTCATGTGGAAATAAAATATTATTTTAATGTTTTGTCTCTTATTTCCCTTTATGCCCTTAAACAATTTGGAAAATTCCAACTTTGTCCTCCCCCTTTATTTTTGGCCGAAATATTACTCTAAATATAGGGAGAAAAATGACTCATCCAATATTCAGTGCAATCCACTGATTATTTGTGTATTTTCGGTCCGATTTTCCAACAATCCTGTCCAATTTACTGTCACAAAATTTTGATTTCAACACCTCCTTAAATTCCCCTCATTCCAAGGGTATTCCATGATTTTTCTCAAGTTTTACCTCCCTCTATAATTTTCTAAATTTTATTTTGTCAAAAATCAATATTCTACTGATAATAATTCGGTAATAAATATTCTTTAAGCTAACCTCTGTACATCCAAAGGTGGGAAGTAATTTTATAAATTAGGATAATATGTCACATAATTTATCCCTATTTTTCCTTGAATTTTTTAGGCCTTTATATATTTTAAATAATGGAAATTGGCTAATTTTCCTTAATTAACCAAAAATTCTGATAATTACAAATAATTCTCTGATAAATTATTTTTAATCCTATATTCACCTTCTAAGCCTCAAACATTATTCTGTACCCTCCTTTCTATTTTTCATGATTTTTTGGGTATTTTTAGGAATTTCGGACATTATTTCCAATACTGCCCTTTTTGACTGATCTTTTCAAAAATGACCATTATGTCCCTATCTGATTTTTGCTCATAGCCTGGATCCTCTACCAGTCTACTATACTATTTGGCCTTAGTCAGTCTCAAATCATTCATCAATTAGGATAAAATTATCAGGGTGTGACAGTATGGGCACCACGAGTTCTTGGTAATGCCTATCGGATTAACGAATGCCCCTGTAATTTTCATGGATTACATGAATAGGATTTTTAGCCATATCTAGATCAATTTGTAGTGGTTTTCATTGATCATATCTTAGTATAATCCAAGTCACTAGCAGAACACGAACAACATTTATAGATCGTCCTAAGTATTTTGAAGGAAAAATAGCTATATGCCAAACTCAGCAAGTGTGAGTTTTGGCTGAATAAAGTAAAGTTTTTGCGTCATGTGATTACCCAAGATGGAGTAGCAGTAGATCCCAATAAGGTGGAAGCAGTTCTAAACTGGGAGCAACCAAAAACAGTAACAGAAATACGAAGCTTTCTGGGATTGGCAGGTTACTATAGAAGATTTATTAAAGATTTTTCAAGAATTGCATAGCCCCTCACTAAACTTACATGTAAGAACCAGCAATTTGTGTGGGATGATAAATGTGAGGCTAGCTTCCAAGAGTTAAAAGGAAGGCTGACCTCGACCCCTGTGTTGATAATTCCTAATCCAACCCTACCATATGTTGTATATATCGATGCTAGCAAGCAAGGATTGGGGTGTGTATTAATGCAGCAAGGATGAGTAGTCGCCTACGCTTCACGACAGTTAAAATCTCATGAAGAGAATTATCCCACTCATGACTTAGAATTAGCTGTAATAGTTTATGCCTTAAAAATTTGGAGTCATTATCTATATGGGGCAACCCTTGAACTATACTGTCACCATAAAAGTCTCAAGTACTTGCAAGATAAAAAAGAACTAAACATGAGACAACGGCGATAGATGGAGTTGCTCAAGGATTATGATTACCAAATAAAATACCATCCAGGTAAGGCTAACGTTGTAGCTGACGCCTTGAGCCAAAAGTAGTACAAGTAGCGTTCCTAATGATTCAGGAACGGAAACTCATCGAAGATGTCAGAGATTGGGAAACTTTGTTCCATATGAAACTAATGATCCAGAAAGTATAAGTGATAAGAGCAAAAGCCCAGCTGATAGAACAAATCAGAGAGGCCCAAAAGAGTGATCCGATAGCCAATACACTTTGGATTAAGCTAACAAAAGCTGAGGATGATGTGATCGAGGTGTCATCAGATGGAATATTGAAGTATAAGGAACAGGTATATGTTCTGGAGTCTATCAGGCAACAGCTATTGGAGGAAGCACATAAGAGCAAATATACGATACATCCGGGAATGACAAAGATGTACCAAGACCTCTGACGTATGTTTTGGTGGCTTGGCATGAAGAAGGACATAACAGAGTATGTATCTAATACCTCACTTGTCAAAAGGTCAAAACAGAGCATCAGAGACCGTAAGGGCTTTTACATCCTCTAAATATTCTGGAATGGAAATAGGATAGTATCTCCATGGATTTCATCATGGGGTTACCTCGTACCTTATCTGGATATGACGCAATATGGGTGATTATTGACTGATTAACGAAGTCTACCTATTTTTTGGCAATAAAGAAAGATTACGAACAAAAAAAACTTACCATGTTATATATCAAAGAAATTGTGAGATTACATGTAGTGCTAGAGTTGATTGTATCCGACTGAGATCCTCGGTTTCTATCCTGATTCTGGAAGGCACTGCAGCAAGCAATGGGCAGCAAGCTGAGCTTCAGTTTAGCGTATCACCCACAGACGGATGGTCAGACAAAGCGAACCATATAAACACTGGAAGATATGTTGAGAGCCTATGTGTTAGATTTCAAAGGTGACTGGTATAACTATCTTCCATTAGCAGAATTTGCTTACAATAACAGTTATCACTCCAGTATACAGATGGCTCTGTATGAAGCTTTGTATTGTTACAAGTGTAGATCCCCACTATGTTGGACAGAATTAGGGGAGCGAAAGCTATATGGGCCAGACTTAGTCGAGCAAACAACTGAGAGGATAAGGTCGATTAGACAGAAACTGCTCACGGCCCAAAGCAGACAGAAAAGTCATGCGGACGTTTGGTGAAAGTCTTTGACCTTCGATATAGGAGACCATGTGTTCTTGAAAGTGTCTCCGATAACGGGAGTAGGAAGGTCTTTTAAATCGAAGAAGTTGTCACCAAAATACATCGAACCTTTCCGAATTATGTCAAAGGTGGGACCGGTGGCATATAAAGTAACCCTACCCCCGAACCTTAGTCAGATACATGATATCTTCCATGTATCCCAGCTAAAGAAGTATCAACCAAATCCCTTTCATGCTTTGGAATATGAAGATATAGCACTGCGAGATGACCTAACTTGGGAGATCAAACTAGTAAATATCATTGATTATCCAGTAAAGCAGCTGCGGCAGAAATCCATCCCAATGGTCAAAGTCATCTGGGAGAATCTGGCACAAGAAGAAGCAACCTGGGAGAAGGAAGACGACATGAAGGATAATTATCCCGAACTCTTCGAATAAGGTATATTTTAAATTTCGAGGACGAAATCTTTTTTAAGGGGGAGGGAAATGTAACATCCCAAAATTTGAAACCTTGGTAATGGGAATGTGAGAAATAAGACATGATTGATAAGCATAAGGTGTGAGTAAAGCATGAAAACCCATAATGGGATGAAACCGACTTTATAGGGTCCCTAGGGGCAAAATAGTAATTTTGTGAAAAGTTCTCAAAAATTCCCTAAAAATAGGAAAAGGTGGAATTAGGGGTTTTTGAGTCACCTATGATGTTTTGGGAGTGAGAATGGCCCAAAATAAATTGTGGTGAAAATTCCTAAAAAAATAATTATTTCTGGGCAAATAAGGAAAAATAAAAGGGAATTAAAGTGATATAATTATTTTAATTACCTAAGGACTCCAAATATTCAAGGAAAAATATGGATACACTCTCTAGGAATATATATGAATTAATAAAATTATTTCCATGCATTGGAAATGCAGGAAATAATTTATGGGGAATTTACTTCTGAATTCCTATCGGTAAAGACCTGATTTCGGAGAAAATATGAAATATATACCTAGAGGTCTTGAAAAATTCCCAAAACTTCCAAATCACACTTTTGGAATAAATAGGAATTTATCACGAAAAGAAATAGAATTTTTGAAGCCCTTAGCTATTTTTCCTAATAGCGGGCAAGAAATTAGGTATTATGTGACCAAATAATTTTTAAAATTACCCTAACCAATTCCATTGCTTCCTAATCAGTTTTTACCATTTAGTTAGCATCCAAAAAGGCCCAAATTAGTGCCCATCATGACCAGAACAACTAGCTTGTGTGCTGGGCAAATTTTCAACCATTGGATCAACTCTCTTGGAATTTGAGTCAAAGCATATGTGGCTAGGATTGCCCTCTCATTTTGGCCAACCTATGCACTTAATTTTGGAGCAGAAATAGCTGCCCAAGGGCAGGTTTTGGGGCAGCAAATGAGGTCTATAAATACCCCCATAATTCACCCAAAATTCGTGCAAAAATCTGGAAAAATAGGGGAGGTTCTGCACAAATTTTTCTTGACTTTCAAACACCCTTCAAATCACTTCCAATCCAAGGCTAATCATTAAGCTTTAATCAAAGACTCCTTAAGGGATGTTTAGGCTTTAACTTGATGCATTTTCAATTGCCAAATCGTGACTTAAATTGAGGAGGAAGTACTGTCCATTTTTGTTATGCTGGAAGTTCTAGGACAGGATACCAAATTGAGTATGAGCTTCTGTTGTTGATGTTTGGTGCTGTTTTGAATGGGTTATGGAAGAAATTACCCTAGGAGCTATGACTATTCAGTTTGGCCAACTCAAGAACTTAAGGGTAGGAATTGTTTCAATAAGTTTTAATGGTTCCAATGGATTTAAAATGTGATTTTGTGTAGGATTATGCTATGAAAGTATGTTTAAATTCATTGGAATCAAATGTGGAAATTCATGAACCTAAGGGGAGGTGTTCGGCCATCTTAAATTCATGAAATTATGATTAGATTTTGATGGTTTTGATGCTTCCATTGAATTCTTTGGGTGTTTTTGTGTAGGGTTATGTGGAGAAATTGAACTTGGAAGCATTAAAAAACAATGTTGGAAATTTTGACATCTTCCCTTGTAAAAATTCATTTTTGTTTTGATCAGAACTTAAGGAAGGGATTTGATTTTGTAAAATTTGATTTGATATTTGAATTCTACATGAAAAATAATGTAGATATGGCCAAGGAGGTTTCTTGAATCAAAAGGAAAACAATTAGACCAAAAATCCAAAGAAAAAGGGTTAATGTTTAAGTAATGTGGAATGTGTTTGAATAATTGTTGAATGATTGGCATTGGTGTTGGTTTGATAGGTACCTTGCCAAATCCTCAAGAAAACATCTTGAACTTAAAGGAAATCAAGGACCAAGTACCCAAAGGTAGTATTGAATTACATTTGATTGCGTTCTTGCTGACATTGATGTTTTAATGTGTATGTGTGCAATGTGTGCCATGATGTGACTAAGCTTTATTGCAAATGTTGATTGCAATGTTTGAATTATGTTACCTTGGCATTATGTCCACTAAATATGTGTATGATAGCTTACTTTCCATGGCATAAAAGCTTGAACACATAAACAAGATAAATGCACAAAAGCATTGCACGTAGTGTTTGCACGAATGCATGATAATTGTGATTTTGTGCTACTGGGATTTCTTTGAAATCTCACTCTTATGTTTAACACCATCTAGGAGGAAGTTCAAGTAAGGGCAAAGGCAAAGAATTTGTCCCAGAGGCCTAATGAAAAGTTAATGTACCCTAGTGTAAATTTTGGAACTTGTTATGAAATATTATGACTTTGAAAATGTTTGTTGGATAATAGCTCCTAATGGGAGCCAAACATGTATGCCTATGTTTAAACATGTTAAGGTATAGTAGACTGTATGTTCAAGCATGTGTTAAGTCTCACATGATTAAGAATAGGTAAAAGGTTAAGAAAGAACCAAAACAAGTATAGTTGGGGAATGAACTTCCCCTAGAAAGGATCAAACTTGGTACATACAAAAGAAATAGCAAATGTTTGAATCTGGACTTGAAATTTAGCAGACTTATAGATCACATTTTTGTCTTTAAATCAAGTGGTAGATCATTGAATTTGGAATTTTGTGCAAAGAGTTATGCCCTTCCAAACTTGGATAAAAATACTGAAAATTTCAGAATTCACCAAATGAATAGTGCATAATTGCATGGAAACTGGCATTGATCTGTGAGAAATTGGTACCTATGAATATTTTTCCTTTGTAGAGCATTTTGTAAGCTTTACGTGAGACTTGTAACCACTCTATTTTGATTTTTTCTACATTTAGTTATGATTTTTTCAAAGTTGACCCGATTTTTAGGGGTTAGATAAATAGTAACTGAAATCAAAATTTTAAATCTTAGATTTTACCTACTTTGAACATCGTGTAACGATTCCGAATGGTTTGAAATGACGTATAATGGGGTTTAAAATGAAGGTGTGACATAGTGGATCCTAAATGTAGTAGGAAGCTTCACTCCTAGGCTTCTGAATCTGGAAAGTAGTCAGGTGAGAAGGGATTAGACCAGTAGCAAGGTAGTTCACTAAATGAACAAACCATGATGAAGAAATAGACAATGCACATAGAGATTGGTCAAGGACTAAGTCACAGATAACATCAGAATCCAATACTTCCCTCGTCTGTAGTGGTAGCCTACTCAAGTGATCTGCTATATGGTTAACATTACCATCTCTATCTTTCACTTCCACATCAAATTCTTGAAGTAACAACATCCACCTTAAGAGTCTTGGCCTCGATTGAGATTTTTGGAATAGATACTTTACTGTTGCATGATCTGTAAACACAACCACCTTAAAATTTATTAGGTAAGGTCTAAACTTATCCAGTTCAAAGACAATTGCAAACAATTCACTTTCAGTAGTGGTGTAGTTTCTTTGAGCTGTGTTTAGAGTTTTAAAGGCATAAGCAATTACTTTAGAAATAGAATTATCCCTTTGACCCAACATTGGCCCCACATTTAGATTTAAAGCATCACAAGAAATTTCAAAAGGAAATTCCCAATTGGGAGAGGTCAAAATAGGAGGGTTAACTAGCCTTTTCCTCAACTCATCGAAAGCTAGCTCACATTCATGATCAAATTGAAAATCAACATCCTTTTGCAACACTTTCGAAAGAGGTAAAGCAATTTTATGGAAATCCTTGATGAATCTTCTATAAAACCCTATATGTCCTAAAAAGGATCTCAACTCTTTCAAGTTGGTAGGATAGGGTAAAGAAGAAATCACCTCAATTTTGGCTTTATCTACCTCTATTCCTTTATTAGAAGTCAAATGTCCTAGCACAATGCCATAATTAACCATGAAATGGAATTTTTCGTAATTCAAAACAAGCTTTTTCTCAATACATCGTGCTAGAATTTTGTCAAGACTTTGTAAACACTCATCAAAAGAATTGCCATAGACAGTAAAATCATCCATGCACATATCCATGATTTTTCAATGAACTCAGCAAAAATGGATACAATACATCATTGGAATGTGCCAGGTGCATTACAAAGACTAAAAGGCATTCTTTTATAAGCATAGGTTATGAATGGATAAGTGAAAGTAGTCTTATCTTGGTCTCTAGGGTCTATAGGGTTTTGGAAATAGATGGAATACCTATCTAGAAAACAGTAGTGACTCTTCCTTGCTAATCGTTCAAGCATTTGATCAATAAAAGGTAAGGAAAAGTGGTCTTTCCTAGTAGCCTCATTCAGCTTCCTATAATTAATGTAAACTCTCTATGAGTTTTGCACCTAGTTAGGGTGAGTTCAATGTTCTCATTTTTTCCTATTATGATCCCACTCTTCTTATTCACGACTTGTACTGGTGACACCACTCGCTGTCAGAAATAGTGTATATAATTCCAGCCCTCAAAAGTTTGTTTACCTCCTTTCTAACCACATTAGAGATTAGAGGACTCAGTCTCCTCTGGTTTTGTTTAATTGGCTTGGAACCCTCAATCAATAGAATTCTATGGGTGTAAACAGTAGAATCAATTCCCTTAATATCAACTAATTGCCAACCTAAAGCCTTCCTATTTTTTCTAAGTACGCTTATCAAACTAGACTTTTCACTTTCAACTAAAGAACTAGAAATTATAGTAGGCAATTTACTTTCATCATCAAGATAAGCATACTTATAATTGGGGGTAACTCTTTAAGTTCTAAAGTTGGGGGCTAGACAATCGAGGAAATTAGAGTAGGAAAATCAATAGAGTGAGAGAAACTCCCCTTTGTTGACTCTTGAGAAGTGCACTTGTCAACCTCATTTAGATTTATTAATCTTGCCTCAGTTCCCTCAAATGTTGCACCAAGCTCAAGTTGGTCTACAGTAACAAGAAACTTGGGTTGGCTCACCTCCATACCTAAACCATTATTTGAGATTAGATCATTCAAGAATAGTAAAGTATGGGGTGCAGTTTTAGAGTGTGAATGATTTAGAGGTGAGTTAGAGAGTGTTAGCCCTTTAAACAAACTGTCCAAGACATGAGGTGGTGAAGCAATTAAAGTCTGAAGTTTAGTTGGTGAAACAAGGTGCTCAGGTCGTGACCTCACTTCACAGAGGCCACCTGATAAGTCTCATTATTTGCATATATTTCTAGCCCTAAACTCATGCTTTTGCCATTTAGATCTGTATACTTTGGGTATAATTAGCTTCCATTGTGCATAAGAATTGGTGAGAGGAATTATGAGGTTTTGCAGGTGTTTTTGCATGTTTTTATATGATTTTATATGTGTGTACTTTTGATCCCTGCTTTGGTATGAATTTCAGGAAGTTTCAGTAGCATTTTCGCCATTCTGTTTGAGGCGCCACGACTGATTTAAGAAGGCGCCACGACTGATATCCAAAGTTACTCTCAGTCAAAAGCGCCGCAGCAAATGGACAAAGGTGCCATGGCAGACGAAAATTTTCATAAAGCTCAGGATCACTAATTGAAACGACGCCGTATAGGACAGGCGCCGCGGCGGATGGGCAAAGGCGCTACGGCGGATGACAAAAAATTCCAGATTTAAATGCAGAGTCACGCGCTTCAACCAGGGAGAGACCAGATTTAGTTCTTTATTCATCTCCAGACGCGATTTTCTTGTTCTCTCTGCCCTCTCTCAATTCCTTCTTCCATTTTTGTCCAAATCCATCATTTTCTACCGATCATCCATGAATCCTTCATCAATTCTTGCTGTTTCTGCTCCACTCCAGAGTATGAGTAGCTGAATTCTAAGTTCTTCTAGCAATGAAGCTGACCTGAGTTCATAGAGCTGAACAAGGAGTTGTTTCAGATCTATTTTCCACTTTCTATTCTAAGATTCATTTGTTTCAGTTGAACAATTGTGATTAGAATGAAGGTTGAGTGATTAGATTTATGTTTCTTGGAATTAGATCTGATTGAACATGCAGATGGGAGTTGTGTCCTTGATTCAGTTGAGTAGAGGATTCTCTGTTGATTTGTAGATCTAATTTGTTTTTACTTGGACTGTTGTTCTGTAAATCTGAATTTTGATTGAATAAATTGATGAGTCATAGTTGTGATCATCCTTAGAGAATTGCAACTTACTTCTCAAGTGTTCTTGTCAATTGATTTTCCTTCTCACCAGAGCAAGACAATGAATCTAGTAAGATAGTTGTTTCTGATATGTGATTAGAGAGATTTGAGCAGTAGCTAAATCTATCCATTTAATTGACATTAAGAGACTCCAAATTATAAGATTGAACAAGGAAGGTTGGATAAATTGCTAGGGGAACTACTATCTCTTATCTGAATCTCATTTGCTTTTTACCTTTCATTAGATTTGTTTCTTGTTTTGATTTCTCTTTCCTGAAACTCAAGCTTTCATCTTGGTAATTTGATAATTAAAAGTGAATTGTTAAGAATTGAATTACAACTTAAGGCTCCTTGAGAAGAATGACCTAGGTATTGCCTTACTTGCTGCATTTCCCTAGTAAAATTTTGATCACCTAGCGACAAGGTTTATCAGTGTACCACCTTGACCATGAAAATCCTATCCACCATTACCCTCGTTTGATCCTTCAAAACTTTCTTGCCGTGGATCATTGTGCCCAAGAATGCTTGACCATTAGCAACACGAACAGTTGAATCTTCAAAGGTCCACATAGAGAGCACACAGCATTCTATTGTTTTTGACAGGGTTAGGGCTAGGGTCAAGGTCAGACACTGTCAGTTGCTGCATCTGATTATTACTGCCCTTCCCACTTTTCATCATAAGTAAACCCTAAAACATAAAAAGAAATTAGTTAAGGCAGATTAAATAAGTTTAAATGGATAAAATGAACCTTTAGAAGATTTGAGAAGATGTGTGATTATTACCTAGGAAGGTTCAAACACTCGGGCATCTAGAATCCAGTCGTGCACATCATCATCATGGCCTATTGAAACTTGGCATCAAACTTCTCACGTATCTTTTGCATCTCCGCCTTGTGTTGCTCACTGAGTTTAACTCAAACTCTCTCTGTTTCTTCCTGCAATCACTAGTCAAGCTCCTCTTTAGATACCATGTTAACAGAGGATAGTCCAGTGCTTCTTTGTGAACCAGGGTAAAAGAACTATTTAATGCCAATCCCTTTAGGGGCCCTTCTGACTCTACTGGGATGGTTAACCGTTCCAATGGCAGTGGCTAAGATATCCATCCATCCATGAGGAACAAATGTACCTTGGGATAATTACTCCTCAAGTGTATTCTATAACATTAAAGCAACAAATTCAATTTAACATAATTTAAAAAAGCAATTAATAAAGCATAATGCATAAATATTACTTACAATCCTCTCAGCAACAGCAGCAGACTCTGGAGTAATATATTGACCCCTTTTAACCCTCACCGCCTTCTATTTTTCCTAGCAAGAAGGACGCTCAACGGGTGTAATGTAGCCAGCAGGATCTAAAGCAGTAGCCATTGGTGCATTCTTTTTTTGCTCCTCCATCATACTTCTTTCCAACCCACCATACGCTACACGAGAATGGTATGTGGGTACACATTCTGCTCAGATATTTGCTTATTCTTCTTACTCAGTGCCTTTGACAATGAAACAAATTCAACAAAGTTAGTTTATTTAAATAAAATATAAATTGATTAAAAACTAAGTTTGAAGAAACTAACATGAAATGCAGGGTCTTCACGTTGCTTCACAAACCTCTCCCATGCCTCATCACTAACAAAAGAGTATCGATCCTTAGGATGCTCTCCTCTTCTTTTTCCACGAATATTCTCTCTTCTAAACATGGATTTAAAATCCCTCCACCATTCCTCGAGTTACTTAAACAGATGGTCTCTTATATCCTCAATTACAAGAATATCAAATGTTAGCTGCAACACAATATAATAGAGTTATAAGTAAATAAGTAATTATAATTAAAAACAAATAGAGAAAAGAATTTGTAATGTACCAAAATATCCTCCTAAATCGTTTGCTTCAAATCTTCATCTATCATCCTCCAATTAAGAATGTCAATCCCAATCTTACTGCATGTGAGATAACCCATATAACTAGTAAATTGAGCCCCTTCAGGACCTACCATCATCAAACTCTACTATAATCAATGTTTGCAAATCCGGACCAAACCAGCCGATTCAAGCCAAAAACTGACGAGTCGATCACTTGTCTAGTCTAGTTTATCACCTGAATCAGAAAAATCTCAAACTGGTGTGAACTGTCCAAACCCGGTATGAACTAGGAATAAACAGGCCAACCCATTGGGTTAGGTGACTTAGCCCAGTGGCTTGAAAAAGTAAACCGGACGGAGAAAAACCAGGCAAATATAGAGCCTAGAGAAAGAAGAAACACAAAAATAAAAGAGAGACCACTGCCTGACTCTCGTTTTACAAGTTTACCTTTTGCCTTGTGCAACTACAAGTCAATGACTTGATCTATTCACTTTCCTATGAGCATCTCTGGAACGAAAGTGAAGAGATGTGGACTGTGGAGGTATGAAAATGAAGAATGGAAGTAAAGAATTTGAAACAAAGAAGAAAGAGAGAGAACTAGAGAAAGAGAGCAAAAAGGAAGGAGGAAAGAAGATAACTGAAAAATGCAAAGCCCGCCATGACTAACGGATTCAGACTTTAAAAAACGTGAGAAGTCTGGAAATGACAAAAACTAAGAGAGATATTTATATTATAAAGCATCATTTATTAATATTATGCATTGTTCTCTAGATATATATCGTTTATTTTATATACATTATTGATGGAAAGAAATTTTATATATATATTATTATAATTACAAAATAAGTCACATATTATTGATTTTATTTTTATATGTAAATATTATGTATTTATTATTATTTGACATTTGCTTTTATATCTTATCTTTCCTTTTATTTAAAATAACCAATATAAATTTGAAAATTTATTATTTTAATTAACACTGGTTTAACCCTGATCTGACTCACTAACCCTTAACCCACTATCTCAACCGGTTCAGTGATCGGTCTGGTTTTCAGTACCTTGACTATAATCCTCATGGGATCTGTGGTCTCATCACGTAAAGCCAAATGCCTTATACGGGTTTATCCTCTACCCTTCCTCTTGGTAGTAAAGGAACTGTCGTCGCTAGAACCTTGTTGACCAAATCTGTCCATTTCCTATTCAAAGAATAACCAGTAAATGTAAGAATAAGAAACATCAAGTAAAGTTAACATAAAACATCAAGTATATTTAACAAAAAACATCACATTATGAATAAATGATAAATATGAAATGAATTTAATAAGAAACATCAAATAATTTATTTAAGCCTTACAACGATTATCCTCCTAAATTTCTTCACAATGATTATCTCTAATAGCATAGTCATCATCTGCCAAATCTAATTCAACTATTTTAGGTCGGGTACCTGTGAAGGGCGGGGTTTCATCAAGATTAAACTCCGAGTCACCGTTATCTCCACCAACTCCTTGCCTTTTACCTTAGAACACAATAGATAATTTCTTCCTTGCAAGATTGGTAACATAAAACACTTGTTTCGCTTGACTTGCTAAAATAAGTAGCTCATCTCCATATCCAACCCTCTCAAGATTGACCGAAACAAATCCAAATTCTTCATCTACTTGCACTGTATTACTATTAACCTGCTTACATTTGAAGACGGGAACTTTAAACTTGGTATAGCTAACCTTTATATCTCTTCTATTACTCCATATTAGGACATTAATGCCAACGTTGGATTTTTATCTTTTGAACTAGCAAAATGAATAACCATTTATGTCATATCCGTCCCAAAACACAACATCAAAACAAGGCCCTGCAGCTAGCCTCTATATTGTCTTAGAAGGATTACCATTCTTTAACACTTTTTACTTGAACCACTCTATAAATGACTTGTTATGCTCATTAGTTAGTTGCATATCGTTCTTTCTTGGATTCAAGTTCTTCAGCATATTCTTGTGAGCATTTAAGTAAGGCAAAACTTCATCTATGTTGTTTAAAATATATAGATGTGCCTGCATTACAACTTCTCTTGACATAGCCTCACTATGACAGCTTGTGTTCTCTTGCTTCTTCCTATGATCATGTCAAGATTGAGCAAGTCCAACTGCCTTACCCTATCAAGATATGCGTTACCAAACTCAACTGCCTTCTCAGCTACATATCTCTTAATAATTGATACCTTAGGCCAATAAGGATTCTTAAAGTACCCTTTTAGGCTTTTCATATATCTCTCAAATGGGTATATCCACCTTAAACACACAGGGCCACAAAGTCTTATCTCTCACACAAGGTGAGCTATCAAGTGGACCATAGTGTCAAAAAATGATTGAGGAAAGTGCATTTCCAATTGAGAGATGATCACATAACCTTTATTTTCTAATTCATCTAACTCAGTAGGATCAATAACTTTACTGCAAATGGCATTGAAAAGCATACAAAGTCTTGTAAAATAGTGCTTCTCACATCATTTTTCATAATACATTGAATAGCGAGTAGAAGTAATTGTTGCATCAACATGTGACAATCATGAGATTTTATCCCTGTTATCTTCAAATCTTGCATTGAAACAAGTTTGCTCAAATTAAAAGAATAACCTTATGGCACCTTAATGCTATCTACAATACCATTGAAACTTGTTTTCTCTTCTTTTGATAATGTATGCACAATTGGATGTAAATAAGCCCTCTTACCCTCTCTTTCTTGTGAGTGGAGGAGTTTTCTTATTCTAATTTTGACTAAGTCCTATCTTGCATTGATTCCATCCTTAGTCTTTTCACTTATATGTAGAAGTGTACCAACAGGGCTCTCACACACATTCTTCTCCACATACATCACATCTAGACTATGCCTCACTTCAAGACTTTGCCAATATGGAAAATCAGAAAAGATAGATCTTTTTCTTCCATATATTCCTCTCACCAGCAATCTTCTTCTTCTTTTTACCGAAGACCATATTAATTCCCCCTATCTATTGATAAACTTCTTCTGCAGTTAATGGTATTGGAGCCATTTGATATTCTTATGAGCCGTTGAATGCCTTCTTTAACCTACGGTAAAGGTAGTGCCGACTAAGAAACCTTCTGCGACCAAGGTAGACCATCTTCCTGCCATGTTGAAGTTGCATGTAGTGAGTGCCTTCTTCACATATCGGACATGCTTTATGCCCCTTAACACTGTATCTTGACAAATTTCTATATGCTAGAAAATCATTTATCATAGTGAAGATTATGACACATAAATTAAAGGTCTCTTATTTATATGCATTGAACAGATCAACACCTTCTTCCCATAATTTCTTTAGATCCTTAATCAAAGGTGCCAAATACACATCGATATCGCTTTTTGGCTATTTTTGGCCCTGAGATCATCAAAGATAGCATGATATACTTTCTTTTCATATATAACCAAGGAGGCAAGTTGCAAATTACAAGGAGCACCGGCCAAGCACTGTATGTGCTACTAAGATTACCATGTGGATTAATTCTGTCTGTACAAAGCCCTAACCAAAGATTTCTTGGCTTACTACCGAATTGAGGAATTTTTTATCTATTGTTTTTTATTGAGGAGAATCTGCTGGGTAACGAAGCTTTCCATCACATATTTTCTCATCAAAATGCCATTCAAGTTCTTTGCTTCTGTGGCATTAGCAAATAGACGCTTAAATTGTGGTATTATTAGAAGATACCACAAAACCTTCAATGGACATTTGGTCATCTCATTATAATCACCATCATCTTTCTTAACTTTGTATCTTAAAGTCCCACATTTATGGCACTTATTCAACCCTTTATACTCATTTTTGAACAATATGTAGTCATTAGGGCACGCATGTATCTTCTCATATTTCAAACCCATCGGACACAATTTTCTTTGCCTCATACATTCGTTTTTGAAGTGAATTCCCTTTTGAAAGAATATCACTCAACAATTTAAGCAATTCCGTGAAACTAGCATCGATCCAACCATTTCTTGCCTTCAAGTTCATCAATTTCAAATAACTCCATTGTTCTACAGAGTCAATAAGCATAGTTGTAATTACTTTTTAAAATTAAATTATGTAATTTCTAAAACGATGGTTATATATAGTGAATCAGTGAAAATGTTGAGCGAAATATATAATCAGAGAAACATATATAAGTTTTGTAAAATAGTTAATAATAAATTATTTTTATTATTTTGATCAAAATCAAAACTATTCTTCATAACATATTTCAACATGCATAAAGTTTTATAAAAATTTTAAAATAATTTAATATAATTTCTTTTGAAACATTTAGCTTGCTTCTAATTTAATGTCATAGAAAAAATAAAATTAGATTTGTATATAAAATTTAGCTTTTGTAAAAATAAATTAGAACACATACTTAAAGAAATAAATTTTTGTAAAATTATTATTCCCTTTAGGTCCTCCTCTATTCTAATTTTCCCCATAACAAATCCCAAATTATTTGAAAAATAGACAAATCAATCAATCAACCAAACCAACAATGTAATAAACAAAGATAGAATAAATTTGAAGAAACATAACAAATAAAACAAGAGTAACAATTCAATTTCAAATCAATTCAATAAATAAAAATTGTTAATGCTAAAACTTCTTAATCCAAAACGGGAACACAAATGATATCCATTTATCATGAAATTTTAAACAATACTTTATCATCAATCAAAGTTCATAACAAAAAAAAAATTTTACTAAACACTGAACAGATTATTTATTAGTAAATTCTCAAGTTTATTACAAAAATACCAAAAATTCGAAATTGAGGTTTCTAATGCCATATGTTTCTAATGCCATATGTAGGAAGGAATTGAGGTTTTCTAACACCAAATGCCACCAATCAGCACCTCAGGCATATAAAAAAAGGCAAAATAAACGATCCAAGACATCTAAAATGTAAAACTAATCAATCCATTTGAAATATAATAGATTTTTATGGTCAAAGCATCCAAGAAATGAAGAAAAAAAATGAAAAGAATGAAAGAAGAGGATACTCACTCAATGGAGACGATTCAAATACAAGAATATGGGCGGCGAAGATGGCGTTGGACGGCGACAAGCAACCATAAGTGAAATGGAGGAATTTAAACGGCAGGAAAGAGGAGGAAATGGCTGGTAATGGCAGTTCAGTGGTGGTAGGACTGAGGAGGACCACGACGTACTGATATAAAACTGTGAAAATGTGAAAAACAAAACCCTATTGTAGTATATTTTAAAACTTTCAATGGCGGTTACTTAGAAAACCACCATGGAAAGTACTTTTAACGGCAGTTAAATAAATAACCGCCGTAAAAAGTACTTTCAACAGCGGTTTCCTAAATAACCGCCATGGAAGTGAAGAGTCACGTCTTTTATTTACAAAAATGCTATCGTCTTTTTTTCACGGTGTTTTTCTTCTTAACTGCCATTGTTTTGCGTCGTTATATGTAGTTTTTCTAGTAGTGATACATCCACACCATATTGTCACATCCAGTAATATGGCATTTACGGAATAGGAATATTTCTAAATAATTAAGGGTCAAAAATGACAAGGAGAAATAGAAGAATTTTGGTGGAAAATAATTATTATAATTTTCTAAGCCAATTATAGAAAGTTTGACTAATTAAGGAAAATTGGTCAAGAATAATTATGGAAAAATACTTTCGAGTCTCAGAAAATTAAGGAAAAATAAGGACAATGTTCCTTGAGAATTATATGGGATTATAAAATTGGTTTTATGACCAATTTGCCTTTAGAGAAATTACAAAGGAATTTAAGGGCAATTTAAGCTAATTTAAGGTCTTTATTTGGAAAATTCCAAATAAATATATTTATGGAGGATAAAATCCCAAGAAAATTCCTATGATGTCCCAAAGAATTATAAGAGATTATGAAATTAAAAGAAGACCCTCAAGTATCCAAGATTTTTCCCGTTTCCTTTGAAAAGAGGAAAAATCACTAAAGGGAAGGACAATAGTTTTCCTTTTTATTTAATTATTGGGAAATTAAATTTGAGACAAAGAGGGCAATTTGGGAAGATAAAAATGAGGAGAATAATTTATGGATCTGACAGAAAATAATTACAGAGGATATAGTACTGTAATTGTAGAAAAGAAGTTAAACCCGGAGTACAAGTGCACCGATAAAGTGTTAATCAGAGTCTTGCACTTTGCTTGGCCCATAAGTCGCCACTTGTTAAGCCTTCAATGGATGGTAATCAAAACTTTCCAAGTGTCAAGCTACCAATGGAGGGGATCTTGACTTTGGAGTTTAATTACATTATGATTTAAGTTAATTAAGAGAGAGGATTAAGACTAAGTAGGCTTATGACACTTGGCAAATCATTAATGATGGTTGGTAGGATATTTTGTGAACATTAATGAGCTCCTCCTCCCCCCTAAATCAGATCATATTTTGTCCAAAGCATGAAGAGAGGGAAAAAGAGAGAACTTGAAGGGAAATCAAGCAAAAAGCAAGCCTATTTGACCTTCCAACTAAGATCCAAGCTTGGTAAGTTGTCTTAAGATGTTGCTTGCTTTGTTTTATTGATTTGTATGGTTGGAAAAATCACTTCTTTCCCTTCTTGTTGCTGGCCGAAATGGATATAGTGTAGGGAAGGAAGTTTTGTTGTTAAACATAGTTAGAACACTATGATTTAAGATGGTTTCAAGTGGTTTAGTGTTGTTTTGAAAAGTTTTTCATGGTTGAACTTCAAGAGGTATGGTTCGGCCAAACCAAGATCTAAATCCTAGGATGAGTTTTTCAAATTTTTGAGGCTTCCATTATGTTCAAAATGAAAAATGGTGTAGGGTAAACCTAAAGAACAAGTGTTGGAAGCCATAGAATCAAAGTTACAATTTTTGGATAATCAACCCTAAGGGTTCAGCCAATTCAAAACTGAAGGAAGGAAATTTATTTTGTTAAATCCAAGTAGATATTTGGAATCTACATAAAAAACCATGTAGGAAAAGGTCAAGAGGGAATTTTTAGGGTTTATGGAAACCAACTCTAGAAATTCAAGAACAAAGATAGAAGTTTTAAGGGGGTTTAGGAGTTACTTGAGTTATGTTATTGATTTTTATGAGGAATGATTGATGATTCTTGCTGCCATTTTTGTAGATTTCCATGTTAGGGTTTGGAATTTGAGGAAGCAAGAAAGAAGGACAAGAAAATCAAAGAGCAATGGATTAAGGTAGTAAGATTTAATTAACCTTAATGTTAAGTGTTGCATTGATTGCTATGCAATTTCATGTGCTATTATGTGGTTGAACTAAATGATGATGATGATTATGTAGCTATACTCCTTGCTTTATGTGCCTTGGCTATTGCATGTTAGAGTGCTACATGTATGAGGTAAAGTAGTTCCCTATTAATGGCAAAAGGTTGAAATGCTTGTAATTGATGCATGTAATGTTTTGGTTGATTGATCTTGCTACTGGGATTTCTCAAAATCTCATCCTCCAAATATAATGTAAAATTTTAGAGCCTAAAACTCCCAAGAGCAAGCTGCAAATTGGAGGCTAAATTATGGTGATACACCATAAAATTTTGTGGACATTTGGTTATGTATAATTATCAATAGTTGGTGCTGTAACCCCTAAGCAAGACGTTAGTTTTGAGCCACGTTTCATTTAGTTATCGAACGAATTTCTACACAAAATTTAGTGTGGTTAGATTTGACGTCCTGAGCTTCAAATTGATAGACAGCACATTAAAAATGGCCAAGTATACGATTTTGAATGATTTTTCAAAGTTAAGGTTCAGGATCTGGAAAAAGGGTTTCTGGCAAATGGACAGTGTTACCTTTCACAAAACCTTGATGCTTTTTCCTAAGGAATTGGATCATAAGATTATTTTTTCTTGAAAGATAACTTAAAGAGATTTATGTAGAATTTTGAACCACCCCAATTGGAGTTTTGTGGAATAAGTTATGAATTTTTGAAGTTGGACCAGAAAACTGGATTTTTACCTGATAAACAGTAAAAATCCGAAAATTAGCGTTTTTCATGAATTTTTGAGCCCAAGACCATCCAATGTGGTCTAAAATGGTTTTGATTAAACCCTAATTGGATCCGATAGTAAGGTGTGACACATATCGTCCTTAAACTAATGGCCAAGCCGAGGTGTCAAACAAGGAAATTAAAAGAATTTTGGAAAGGATTGTCAAACCTTCAAGGAAGGACCGGAGTACTAGACTTGAGGATGCTCTTTGGGCTTACAGAACAACATTTAAAACTCCAATAGGCATGTCACCATATAGAATGATTTATGGAAAATCTTTCCATTTACATGTAGAGATTAAACATAAATCTTTTTAGGTAGTTAAGGTTTGTAACTTGGATTTCAAAGCTGCTGGGTTAGAAAGGTTATTACAGTTGCAGGAACTTGAAGAAATCAGACAAGAGGCCTATGAGAACTCCAGGATTTACAAAGAAAGAACTAAACAACTTCATGATAAACACATCCTGAGAAAAAGTTTTCAAGTGGGAGACAAAGTTCTCCTATTCAAGGCAAGATTTTCTTTCAAACCTAGGAAACTGAATACTAGATGGGAAGGACCATATCTGGTCACCAAAGTCTAAAGCTTTGGAATAATTGAAGTTCTGGAAGAGGATAGTGGCAGAACACTCAAGGTTGTCTCTTTCCCTCTTGCACACTATGTTTTAATAGTTGGTATTATTTTTTTCATTTTTCCTTTCGCTTCTTCTTTACTGCCAATTTTAATCTTCTCTGAAGTATAGGGCGATGAGACTCACCAGTAAGATAGTTGCTGTTAAAGTCATTCTTGCTCTATTGCAACTCCTTATTCTATAGAAGTCATCTCAATTTCTTTTAGATCTTTTATCATGTTGAGGTTAATGCTTATCTTCAGTGTGGGGGAAAGTGACTCTGAATTTAAATAGGATCTTTTTGAATTAATGGATTGTTATGTAATGATTTGGAATGAATTCTGTCTTTTTGTGGGTTATTTGAATTTCTAGTTTTTTTCCCCTAAAAAATGCATCGAATGAGATTTATGAAAGCTTTAAGTTTAAATTTTATGTAGTTTAACCGTGGTAAATGGAGCAAGAAGAGTAAGCTACTTGGAAGGAAACTTGAGCTATAATTCCATATCAATAAGTGGGCATTTTGTTTAAGGTCCCTTCAGAACTTGTCTAGATCCTTAGTTGAGACTACATTGCTAACTAGAGATAGTGGAAATGATGAGGGCATTCCTTTTAAAAAAAACCTTTCATCCTAAACAGAACCCTGATATCAATCTGCCCTTTGTGAACCCTTTGAGACCTTCACTTTTCTTTTCAATCCATCCATGATTATTGTGATGCTACATTATCTAATTGTAATCCCAGGTTACATTGTCGAACTTGTCTGAAGTGGAATAGTTGTTGTTGGATATAAATCAGAGAGTTGGAAATCTTGCTATTCAGCAGCAAAAAAGAGATAGTATGGTGAAAAAAAAAAGAGAAAAGAGAAGAAGAAAATAAAAAGCAAGAATGAGAAGGAAAAAGAGAAATTAGTAAAGACTGCATAAAAGCCAAATTTATAAGGGGAAAAAAGGGGTAAGAAGCTGATAGCAAGGCTTAAAGATTTGGGGAAAAAAAAGTTAGAATACATCACAGCACTGCTATGGCTTGGTGCTGATGGAATAAAACTTATCAAGATATTTTACATAGAAGTGTGTGCAGCATCTCAGTAGTCATTAGCGGTTCATTCTATCTCACTTAGCCTGTCTCTAAATATTACAACCTTATAAAATTCCTTAGATTCATAACTCTAGTTAAGTGGTGGAGATATAGGGTCCTTACAAGCTTATGGTAGGGACTTTTCCAGGTAGCCAAGGAGGGAAAGAACCTCTTGAGCGAATAGTGAAACACCTTAGCCATGAGGAAACCTTTCCTAAACTCCATTTCCCATGTTTAAACTATATATGAATCTACTCTTTTAGTTTTCATTCTTTTAGTTTGATGCTTTCTAAGAGACAAGGTTAGAGATCCAGTGATTCATAACTGACTTTATTGCATTACTAGTTGTTGTAAATAGTCCTTTGATTCAGATATTTCTATTGTTTTACTCAGAGTGCAAGAGTCAAGTGTGGGGGAATTTGATGGACTATTATTCTGACATAATTCAATCTTTATAAAATGATCTTTTTAGAGTTTTAATTGAGTAATTTAGCTATCATTTATGATCATTCAGAGTCTAATTCTTTTGAATCAGAATCATCAAACTTTAGTGAGTTTTTATAGATTTTCTCCCACTGTAGATATTAGCCTTTATGTGCTATTTCATTTCAGGAGGGCAATTGAGAATTTACAGAAGTCTAGAAGGAATTCCACATCCAAGCAAAAATAGAATTCTAGGGAAAAGGGTTCCTTCACCAACAGAAAACCAATTCTATTAGCAAGGGAAAGAGGTTTCTGTCAAAGCTTTAGTGAATATTTAAAACAAAGGAGGAGGAGAGAACAAAATGGATTGCTGAATTTGTTCCCTCTTCAATAGAATGTAACCATAAAAAGTGAAGAAGCTACACGTCAGCTTGAAGGAAGGGAGAACTGATTCTAATTTCTATATAAGACTTAGGGGAAATATTGGGGGGAGAGAGAGAGAGCTAGAGATCAGCATTTTTCTTTCTCTCCTAAATAGTTTTCTGATATCCAATCCTCAATTGCTCTTACATTCCATTCATCATTGCTATCGCATTTCCTAAGCATAAGTGGCTAAATTCCTTCATTCATCTAGCAATCCTTGCTGAAGTCAGAGTTCTAGTGCATTCACGAGTGACTCTATAGAGTTGAAGATCTATATTTCTCCTTTATTCAATTGTAAAGGTGTGTATGATTGACTGAATAGTTTGAATTCTAGATTACAGTGTTAATTCGATAAGAACTTCAATTCTGTTTGATGTAATTGTTTGGTGAATTGTTAGCATTTGATTTTAGTTGAATAAATGCATTTCCTAATTTCAAGTAGAGTTAATTTGAGGAATTTTATTATAGTAGCTTGATCTTTCCTAATTGATTCAATTAATTTTAAGGTGATTAGCAGTTATTACCGAAAGGATATTCAATTCTCCTCTATGACATTTTCTTTGCCGATTGATTTTTCTTACCTTAACTTTTAGTTGACTGCAATAGATCAATAGAATGGTTGTTTTAAACACTAGTTAAGAAGGATTTAACTGTAGTTAATTCCTATTTGGAAATCAACGTGAGAAACTCAAATTTTCACAAGTGAATATGAAGATAGAGGTGGATTGCTAGGGAACTCTTTACATTTATTGACTACTTTTCTTTACAATTCTCTCCTCAACCGAACTATCCTGTTATTCAGTTCTTCTTCTATAAGCATTTTAATTCTGAACTCTCAATTTTCAGAAAGAAGCTAAATTGGTAACTTAGTGAATCAACTAGGATTTTGACAAAATTTTAGGTTCCCTGAGAGAAGACCTAGGTTAGACTGCCATTCTACATAATCTAATTCTAGTTTTTGAGAAGTTATTACGACTTGGCTTTTCACATGTACTCAAAAGAAGGTCTAAAGGGGCTAGTAATGGTTAAGTGTTTGGACTCGTGTTTGGGTAAGAAGGGTTTTAAAATGAATGCCTCTATCATATTCACAAAGTATTAGTTCATCAAGCCTTAATTAAGAATTAAAACAAGTTCTAAAGAGATATGAAATTAAGCAGACACACACAAGCACGAATTCAGGCCTAAATATCCTTCTAACAAGGTTACTATCTCAGTTAGTTAATCTCATGGTTTAAAAATGCATAGCACTACATTCACAGTGTACCCTCACTTACTTCTCGTGGAAAACATTGAAGATGGAATTAGCTAAAACCAACTATCATTTAAAAACATGGATGGTTTTCCAAAAGCACAAGTAAGACTTTGAATTTTTTTAAATTTTCAAAACACAGAAGTGTTAAGAATCTAAATTGGGAGACTAGTTGATGTGTGGGGATTAAAAGCAGTGAAATTGCAAAGCAAAACGAAAAAATGAAAAGGAAAATTTTTTTCAAGGTACGGAATGCGTTTTGTCACGGTGAAACTAGAAAGTGTGCTGTAGTGAAAGGTGACTGAGAGGGGAAATTGATAATGAAGGGGCTTCGCCACAGTGAAACCATAAGTTAGCCGCGACGAGCTATGCCCAAGAAGTAAAATATGAATTTTGGAGCATTTTGCCATGGTGAAGGCAGGTGAAGAATGGAAAAAGTAGGAAAATTATACATTGAGGGGATTGAGATTTCATAGAAATCTCAATGGCAATGAATCATAATCATCATGTTAATCAAGCTCCACCAAATGTGACATGTTACGATGCATAATAATCAATTCTAATACCATCAATAGCACATTATTCCATCAAGAAAATTAGTACATATTCACATTTCATATCAATGTGCATTTGGCCAAAGCATACCAATATCAAAGAGCATTTCGTACCATAGTATAAATTAATCAATTCATAGAAACATAAAGCAAGGAACACATACACATTAAGTAAGCAAGAAAACAATCAAATTAGATTCAAAGCTACCTCTTTTATACTTGAACCAATTTGGCCTCTTTAATTCCTTTCGGTTCCTTCTTGCTCTCTTGCACAATGCCTATCAATTCATGCACAAACACATTCCAATCTATCAACAGTTCAAGCATAAACACTAATGCTTGAAATTAAACTCAATTAAACCCCTTTTTCCTTGATTTTTAACATAATTATTCCCTCTTTCTTTTCATTAATCTATTGATCCATTCCTACACAATTTTTCATGTAGAATCCAAATATCAATTCAGATTTATGAAAATCAAACTCGTTCCCTTTCATTTAAGCTTGGCCAAATAGGATAGTATATGTTCCGAAAATTCTATTTTTGATTCCAATGATTTCAAATACTTTCCCTTGGTGTTTCTCTACACAAAAACACCTTTTGAACTCATTGAAATCATCAAAGCACATCAAAACAAACTCCCACTCTAAGAATAAGTGTCGGCTGAATTGAACCATTAAGACCCCTATCTTGTTTTTCATCCAAAAGTCAACCCAAACACCATTTAAACATGCTTATTCCACATCATATTTAAGGTTTCTATCCTTACCTATAGCATAAGCATGTTGAACAAAAATTACAGCATCTCCCTGTTGGAATTTCAATTCAAAAACCTAACCAAACAAGATTTAATCCCAACCATAGTAAAGCTTAGACATATCTTGGTGAATCCTTGACTAAAGCTTAATAATTTCTTATCTAAAAACCCTTATCAAATTTAGTCTCCAGCTCAAGAAATGAAATGGGCAGCACCTCCCCCTGTTTTAACAATTTTCTACCTATTTTTGGGTATTTAGGGGATATTTATAGCCAAAATAAATTTGACCCCTCCCTTTTATCTATAGATGAAATTTAGCCAGCAAAATGTCCATGTGGCTATCATCCAATGCCCCAATTTTCATATCATGACAAGTGTCCAGTCTCCAGAACTTTCCTATTGATATTTTGTGTGAAATTTAGGTTTTATTTTCATTTAATGGAAGGGTCCAGAATTGTCACAAAATTAGGCCTTAATTAGGCTCAATATGGGGCCCACAAATGGTTTAGAATGGCCTAAAAAGATGGCCCACAAACCAAATCACAATCCCAAATTATTTCGAAAATTGATCAGTTACTATTCACTAGTAACATTCCCTAATTTTTCTAGACCTCCAAAAATTCATTTCTCTCTATGAAAAATCCTCTTTTCATATAAAGACATGATTTGAAAATTTTTAGAATTTTTCTCCACCTCTAACTCTTTGCTTTGAATTTTTCCCGATTAGGCTTTTATCAATAAAACTACGGGAGAATAAATTTCCTAAAATAATTTCCTGTACCTCCAAAGCCTAAAATCAATTTTATAAATTCCCATAAATATTTAGATAATTAATTCATATTTTTTTTTAGAATTATTGAGGCCTCTAGCCATTTAAAATAATTATTTTCCTTTAATTTTTCACTGTTTTCCCAAAACACCTTCGTGTCCAAGAAATTCTGTAATAATTTATTTTCACACCAACTTAACCTCTACGATGTCCATTAAGGTTCTAAAACCTCTAATTCACCCATTTTCTATTTTTGGGAAATTGTTTAATAATTTTCTCAAACTTTTTCGTTTTGCCATTCCTGGACCGATAAATTTGAAAATGCCGGTCCGAACCCTTTTTGGGTTTCATAACATAGCTAGCTTTCTTAGCCAATCTTCTTTCCCTATTGGCCCTTGACCAAATTTTTCATCCTTTCTATCAATGCTAAATTCAGCAGGATGTGACATTTCCTCCCCTTTTAAATAAATTTCGTCCTCAATATTTTCGGGTTAAACCTCTATTCCTATCTTTGATGAGAGATTAACTGGGGAGGATATCCCTAGTTATACTCAACTTGGCCTTTTTAACTTCTCATTGTACCTCAGGTCCTTTTGGCATACTCTGCCTTTCTCTTCTTTACCTTAAGGGCCTATCTTCTTTCTTTTACATTCTCATTTTACATATATTCTAGGTGAAAAGCTCCAATTGACTGCACTTCACGTCATCTTCCTTTTCCCATGCTGTTTCTTTGTGTGTTAAGTCCTCCTAGATTCCCTTTGCCTATCACAATGGTTTTACTTTACAGCTGCTCAATTCACCAATCTGTGATCTTTCCCGGCTTTACTTCAAATGTTAAGTTTTCTTGCAGCACGATATTCTCATATGCAAAGATATGAGAGGGATCTGGCTGATACTTCTCAATTAAGAAACATAAAAGATGTCATGTATTTGATCACAATTAGTGGTAGGGCCAATTCATAAGCTTATCTTTTAACAAAAATTTGGTAGGGTCTTCGGCGTTGACTATTTCGCCTTATGAGTTTTCACCCATTCCTGTGGTTAGTATCTCCGAACACAAGCTTTAACAGTCCTTTTCTTATGCCTGCATATCCTTTCCATCTACTATATGCGGTTGACCATCCTTGTCAATCGTCTTCATCCATCTTCACTCTCAATTCATCATCTTTAGACTGTAAACTCTTCTTATGCCTAGTTCAGTCTATCATAAGGGTAATCGATGCTTCTTGCCACATAATGCTTCACATAAAGCCATATGCATGATGGGATGGTAGCCATCATCGCAAGTAATGTCTGCCTTTAACAGGCGTGTTGGCACATTAGCCATCCTTCTCTTTGCTAAAGGCCTGTGTTCCTGTTATCATCTTTCCATTTTATAATTAACTTGCCTGAATTTTCATTATTCAGGACTTATAGTTCTTGGCCTAATTGACAACAATGGTATTCATAAGGAAATCAAGGATACTGTCTCGATACTAGTTAACTATTAGAGTGGGATTCTATGTCTTAAACTCGTTCCTGGTTATCTCGTTAATAAGCCTTAAGGGGAATCACCCTCACGGCTTAACATGTCATGTTCTTCCCATATCTCAAGAGGCATCACCCTCTCGGCTTATCATTTCATCTTATATCCATATCTCGATAGGTCTCACCCTCTCGGCTTAGCATATAGTCTTATTCCCAAATCTTAAGAGGTCTCACCCTCTCAGCTTAGCATCTTCCCTTTAGGCTTGGTCTACTGTGCCCTTAGGAGCCACTATGCTCCATCATAAGCCTCTTTAGGATCTACTATGACCCTGGAATATCATCATCATCACTTTGCCATGTTAAGATCTTAAAAAGATCTTAGACTATGGGACTGGGTGATAAAATAAGTCGCCTCCACTCCATGGATAACCTTATTGATTATTCCCCAAGATTGATCATAGACACCAATATTGTCTTCTTGGACCTCACTTAGTACTTCTGTAACATCCCAAATTTTGGCTCATAGATACAAGTAATAGCACAAGGAAAGGATGATTACTAAGTCCAATGCAATGAAAGTCCCGGAGATCCCTTGGAAGGAAAAAGAGATTTTCCAAGGGCAAACGTGTAAAACAATAGTGTTCGGGGACTAAAGAATGACGAACTGGAAACAACTAAGGGCCAAAGGTTATGCCAGAAACTTGCAAGAGATGGTTCTAAAGGTTAGGCCTAAGGAGGGACCAAATTGCAAAAAAAAGATTCCTAGGCTAAGTAGGGATCTAATTGTAAATAATAAAGGTTTTGGTTGGCCAATGCTCAGAGTTAGCAAAAAGGATCCAAATGACTTAGAAAAATTCCAAAAAAAAATAGAATAAGATCCCAGAGCCGATATAAGGCTAGAAATGACAGAAATGCCCTAAAGTCATTCTAGGGTTTTGAGCAATTTGAGATAATAACTTAAGTTGAATTATTTAAGCTATGAGACGGCCTCAAATAATCATGAAAAACTAGGGAACAATAGTTAAGGAATTTACACAGATTGTAAAATTAATTTCCTCCCTAGAAACTGACAAGGTTAGCTTTAATTAACTTTAAAGCCTATTTATACCCTATCCGGGGAAAGTCAAAATAGCTGTCTAGAGTTGACTTTTGACCCGAGAAAAATTAGAGGAGTTTCCCATGATGAAAGGGAAAGAATGAAACCCAGAGACAGATCAACGGAGTTACGAGTCGATAGAAAGAATTAGGAGAAGGTAACCCTGATTAAGTATTATTTAAGAATATTTCTGGGAAAAGGAGAAAGAAAATATCTAAAGACTATCATAACGGCGCTGAGTCACCAAATGTAATCATGACACCCACGAATCATCATGCGGAGTCACCAAATGCAATCATGACACCTACGAGTCATCATGCTGAGTCAGCAAAAGATATTTTTGGACAGCATAAAAATCAGAACACAGTACGAGAATATTTTAGACAGTTCTTTGTCTACTCGTTATAGTGAAATCTCTACTGAGTGACTCAGTAAGGTTAAGTAGCCTGTCTGTAGATCTAATTATTTTCATTTATGCTCCTCTAAGATGGCGCTATATATGTACTTAATTAAGATGAGAAAACGGTGCTAAAACATGTCCCAGTGGTACCAGGTAAGTCAGGACTCAAAAAAGTACCCTATACAGTGCAGAATGGCAAAATAGGTAGAGGAACACCTAAGGGCTACATTTTGTACAAATTTTACATTAATTTCCTCCCTATTTTAATGCCAAAATGATGAAGGAATATGGAAGAAACAAGTGTACAGTTAGATGGGAAAAGAATGTATTACGTGTACGGTTAGATGCAAGACATGTGGCTTGATGATGTAAGCATGATGTCATCACGATGAGGTAAGCATGATGTTATAGGACACATGTCATCACAAGATAAAAAGAGAAAATGGACTATCCAGATCAAGCCACGTAGTTTTAAGATCAACGGCCCAGATTCGGTCTTGTTTTCTATAAATACCCCCCACCCCTCCATTTCGTCCAAGCTCCTTGACCCCATGGGGAAGCTCTTGCAAAATGGTTTCTAGAGAGAGAAAGAAGAGGGAGAAAGAAAGGCCAAGTGATCCTAAGCCAGATCAAGCTCTAAAACAAGGTAGGTGTGCCATTTTTGATGTAGTTTCTACCTCCCTTGTTATTTTTGAGCTGGTGGTTGGTTTAATTGGATTTTTGATGATTGAATCTTATGGGGAGGTGCTGCACGAAATTTATTGGAATAGTAAAAGATGATATGGATGTTAAAAGCATGTTTAAAGGCTTGGAAATAACAAGAATCAAGTGGTTCTGTGTTGATTTTGCAAGAAACCCAACTTTCCCTTAGTTTGTGATTCTGTTCGGCCTTGATTGTTTTGAATGGTTAGGATTGGATTTTGATTATTTTGAGCTTGGAAATGGATTTACATGAAAAATAATATGGGAATAGCATGTGGAAATAATTTTAGGAAGGTTGAAATTGAAACTCAAAAGTTAGAGTTCAAGTATGTTCTAGAAAAAATCAAGTAGAGATAAGTTGATGACTTGATTCTAATAATTGTTTTGCATCATGTATTGATGTGTTTAGGACCTTGGAACATCCAAGAGGATGTTTAATGGTGTTGACCAAAAATCCATAGGGTTGGAAAGACAAGGGAATCAAAGGAAAAGCAAGAGGAAAGCTATGTTACAAGGTAGTGAACTTACCTATATTGTGTGCTTGATATGTATGCTTGCATGATGTGGTTGTGTTGTCATGATGTGACTAAGCTATGACAAAATGTTTGCAAAGTTATGTTTGCAAGTTTATGTTATGTTTTGCCTTGGCAATATGTTATAGAAGCATGAAATGCTTTAGCTTACTTTCCATGGCATTCATGTGTTAATATTATAACATGTCATGCATGTGCATTATGTCTTGCATGCTTATGGGTAGTATTTGCTACTGTGATTCTCCTGAATCCCACCCCTCCCTAACCAACTATTTAGGTCAATCAATGGTGGGCGATAATGGCACGAGAGGCAAGGAGAAGAAAGTGGAGAATTATTGATGTTAATGAATGATGTTATTATTCAATGTATAATTCTCCTATTATGTAATTTATGTTATGGATGCCAATGATGCCATGTATTTAATTACAATGTTTATGGGATGGATAGAAATATATGAGGATGATTGGGAAAGTGTAAACCCAATTTATGTATGCCAAAGAAATAGAAAGAATTAAAGTAAAAAGAGGTTAAGGGATAAAACGTAGGACATGGAGCAGTGAGTTTGTAGCTCCAGTTTGACCTATCAAATAAATGAGTTAAGCCACGAAATTTAGCAGAGCTATAGTACACATCCCAGGCTTTAAAATGAGAGCTAGATCGCCTCAATTGGATATGTACACAAGGAGATACGATTTTTATAGAATTAGTTATGATTTTTTAAAATTGGACTTGAAATCTGAATTTAAACAACAGAAAGTAATACGAGTAGTTATGTTGAAATTTTAAATCCACAGGCTTGTGTCATGACCTGCTTGAACCATAACACTTACTAATGCGTACTCTAAGGCATTAAAGGTAGGATGTTTCAACTTCCTATCAACTTTGGGATTCTTGATCTTTTCATATGCCTTTAATCCTTTAATTGGCTACTCTAGGCCACTTCTTTTCATGGTGCCTCTTGAATTTTCAGGCACTAGCTCTTCTATAGAGCTCATAAGGTTATCATCGTGTCAATGCCAACCTGCCTTGCTTTAGGACTCTGTAGTTCTCACTGTCACATCCAGTAATATGGTAATTAGGAATAAGGATATTTCTAAACATTTAAGGGCCAAAAATGATAAGGAGAAATAGAAGAATTTTGGTGGAAAATAATTATTATTATTTTCCAAGTTACTTATGAAAATTTGACTAATTAAGGAAAATTAGTCAAAAATAATTATGAAAAAATATTTCCAAGCCTCAAAAAATCAAGAAAAAATAAGGATAATGTTCCTTGAGAACTATATGAGGATATATAATTGGTTTTATGACCAAATTACTCTTAAAAAAATTACGAAGGAATTTAAGGGTGATTTAGGCTAATTCAAGGCCTTTTATTTGGAAAATTCCAAAACAATATTTGGAAGGAGAATAAAATGTCAAGAAAATTCATATGATGTCCTAAGAAATGATAAGAGATTATGGAATTAAAAGAAGACCATCAAATATTCAAAATTTTTCTTAATTCCTTTAACAAGTGAAAAAATCACTAATGAGAATGAAAATAGTTTTCCTTTTTATTTAATTAATGGAAATTGAGATTTGGATAAAGAGGGAATTTTGGGAAGAGAAAAATGAGGAAAATAAATTATGGATCTGGTAGAAAATAATTACAAAGGCTAGAGTACTGTAATTATAGAAAAGAAGTTAAACCCGGAGTAAAAGTGCACCGATAAAGTGAACATAGAGTCTTGCACTTTACTTGGCCCACAATTTGCCATTTGTCAAGCCTCTAATGGATAGTAATTAAAGTTTAATTAACTTTAATGTTAAGTATTGCATTGATTGCTATGCAATTTCTTGTGCTATTATGTGGTTGAGCTAAATGATGATGATGATGATTATTATTATTATTATTATTATTATGTAGCTATACTTCTTGCTTTAAGTGCCTTGGCTATTACATGTTAGAGTCCTACAAGTATGAGGTAAAGTAGTTTCCTATTAATAGCAAAAGGTTGGAATGCTTGTAATTGATGTATGTTGATGTTGTGGTTAATTATTCTTGCTACTGGGATTTCATTGAAATCTCACCCTTCCAAAATAATCTAACATTTTAGGGCCTGAATAATCTAAAGGAAAGCTGCAAATTCAAGAGTAATTGTGGTAGTGAACCATGAGAAAACAATTCTATTTTGGTTATGTATAAGTATGCATGGTTGGTACTATAACCTTAAGGAAGCTGCCAACTTGGAGTGGTGTTTTGATTCAGCCCCTGAACAAATTTAATCATGAAATTTGGCATGCTTAAAGCCACGTCTCAAGCTTCAATTTAATAGGTAGCACGTTAAAAATGGACAACTGTGCAATTTTTAATAATTTTTCAAAGTTAAGTCCAACATTTGGAAAAAGGGATTTTTACTGAAATGACAATGGTAACTTCCCCAAAAATCTGGCACTTCCTCAAAAGGAATTAGTTCATAAGATTATTTTCCCTGAAAGACCTTTTAAAGAGCTTTCCATACAATTTTGAACCACTCCATTTTGATTTTTTTAGATTAGGTTATGATTTTTTTGAAATTAGACCAGAAAACTGGATTTTACCAAATGAACAGTAAAAATCTGAAAAGTAGCGTCCTCAACGTCCTAAATGAGATTTTTGAGTTCAACACCATTCAATGTGATCTAAAATGGTTTTAATTAAACTATAAGTCATTCTAGTAGTAAGGTGTAACACTCACTACCTCTTAATCAATTCTAAACAGTATTGGGAGAGGGACTATATTATTATGTTCTCATTTCCCGTCATTATACCATGGTACCTTGTTAAGTTCGAGGAGTTTCATGTATCCACCTCATAATGCCTTTCCCATTATTCTTGACTAGTTTTGTTCACCTCAGGATAAGATTCATTCCATATTTTCGCTTAGTAGTCTTCCTTATTCCTATTAGAGAATTTACCCTCGTGGCGAATGTATTGCTCATACTAAGCAATTAGCAGTCCCCTATTTTCCATACCACAGATAGAGGGTATAGCATTATCAATTTCATCATCACTATTTCTTTCCCTGTCCTTCAGAGAATAGCCAGCTCTCAGTGAGCGGTGTCAACTCTATATCGAATAATCTTATCAATTTTCTTTCCTTCCTTTCAGAGAACAACTCACTCTCAGTAGAGCAGTGTCAACTCTGTGTTAGAGAATCATATCTACTTTTCAAGAGGTACTTCGTGGCCAAAGCCTTCCTTATATTCAATTTCTATTAGGGTACACTTCTCAATGCCATATCCCTATTAAAGGGAGCCTCTCCACTAACATTATGTAACTCTACAAGCAGTGACATTCCTCAGTGGGAACTTTATCTCTCGGATTTCATATTATCCTAGGTGTCGTGGTTGCATACCCCTATTAGTTTAGGGACACTAGGGAATATCATATGGTCCTTAACATTATTGATATTTGAGTATCCTTAGGTTTTAGGCACCATCGAGAACTTGTTCGTTTCTTATTACATATTGGTCCCCCAATACAATCGTTAACAATCACATTCTCATCTACTTTCATTCAACTTTATCCTCAAGAGGGATCTTGCCTGACACACAATTTTGCTAACTTCTTTATTCTTTAACCAAACATTCCCATGGTCAGACATTGATTATCACATGCCAATCACATTACATAGTAAGGGTTATTCATTTTACTGTGTCGTATCTAGTCAGGCCTCTAGCTTATCATTAATTCTCTATTCAACATCATTCAATCTCTATCCCTCTTAGTTTACTATCCCTTAGGCATATATGCCACTATTTAGGGACCTAACAAACCTCAAACATTTCATCCTGTTACCTTGTCTCTTTTGAGGTTACAACGATTACTTAAGGTTTAAATAGTCATTCTACTTCCTTATCAAGGTATAGACTCCTATTTCTGTTAAGTCTACTACATCATCAGTCATTTCATTAGGAGTCATGTAGTGGGGAGCCTTTAAAATTAATCCCATCCTAAGCATCTCTTCAATCATAAATTCTATTTCTCTTTTTTAGTGGAGGTTCATTAACCTCTTTGGGAATTTCCTCAGACACCCCCTTATCATTAGCATTTCCTCGACTCCCACTTTCTATTTTTGCTTACACTAAAGAGTTATCATGTACCTTTCATAATACTACCTCATACCTTTCTCTGTCAGGGTTGCCCTAGTGAAAATCAATCTTACCTCTAGGTAAGAGACAAGTTCCTTGGAAAGAAAGATTTAAGTTTTAAATCTTTTACAGTCAAGAAGAACACTATTAAATGAAAATCAATTCAGGCTAGTTTTCAAATCACTATCACGAGATGGTATACATATCGGATTAGAGATAGCACGGCAATGTATATGCTGGACAATATATTTCAAACATACTAGAGGTCACCACTCTAGTACTAGTAAAAATCACATGATAATATTTCTAATAAAGTCCATTTACCAATCATAATTATACGATATAAATAAACAGCTAGCGCCCAATCCGATATTGCACCCTGTGCAATTAATCATATGGATTATATTCCAGGTCACCTCGAGTAACTCATTAGCTTCCATCTATCCTGGGGGTAATACTTCCTTATAGTGTCCGGGTTTTCTAAAATGAAAATATAAATTTTGATCCGTTACGTATCACTAGTCTCCATAATTCTCCCATAATTTCTATAATTCTAGGCTTGTCTAATAATGTTTGGTTCTTCTCAATGCATGTCCTTCTGGGGCTATCACTAAATTGAAAGTTTCCTCAGTCATCTCTTTGTCTGAGATTTATCAACCTTCGACATTATCTTGATATGATCGTAACAATTCTTGACTACTCTTAGTGATTCAGTAAATTTCACCATTTTATTGAAATTTCCAATTTTTCTCGGGGCTAACTTTTCCTCAGTTATGGTCTTAGGTGTCACACCTTCATTTTAAACCCCATTATATGTCCTTTAGAACCATTTGGAATCGTTACACGATGCTCAAAGTAAGTAAAAACCAAGATTTAAAATTTTGATTTCGGTTACTATTCATGTAACCCTTAAAAATCAGGTCAACTTTGAAAAATCATAAGTAAATGTAGAAAAATCGAAACAGAGTGGTTCCAAGTCTCACGTGAAGCTTATGAAATTTTCTACATAGGAAAAATGTTCACAGGTATCAATTCCTCACAGATTAATGCTAGTTTCTACGCAATTATGTACTGTTCATTTAGTAAATTTTGAAATTTCCAGTATTTTTATCCAACTTCGAAAGGGCATAATTCTTTCTAAAAAATTCTAAATTTAATGATCTACCACTTGATTTAAAGCTAAAAATGTGATCTATTAGTATGCCAAATTTCAAATCCATATTCGAACATTTTCTATTTATTTCGTATGCACCAAGCTTGGTCCTTTTTAGTCAAAGGTTATCCTCTAATTACCTTTGTTTTGGCTCTTTCATAACCGTTTACCCATCCTTAATCGTTTGGGGCTTAATACAAGCTTGAACATAAATTCTACTATGCTTTCATATATTTAAACATAGACATACATGCTTGGCTCCCCTTAGGAGCTATTATCCAACAAACATTTCCAAAGTCATAATATTACATAACAAGTTTCAAAATTTACACTAGGATACATTAATTGTTCATTAGGCCTCCGGGACAATTTCCTTGCCTTTTCCCTTGCTTGAACCCCCTCCTAGGTGGTGTTAAACATAAGAGTGAGATTTCAAAGAAATCCCAGTAGCACAGAATCACAATTATCATGCATTCCTGCAAACACTACGTGCAATGCTTTTGTGCATTTATCTTGTTTATCTCTTTATGCTTTTATGCCATGGGAAGTAAGCTATCATACACATATTCAATGGACATAATGCCAAGGCAACATACTTCAAACATTTTAATCAACATTTGCAATAAAGCTTAGTCACATCATGGCACACATTGCACACATACACATTAACACATCAATGTAAGCAAGAAAGCAATCAAATGTAATTCAATGCTACCTTTTGCTACTTGGTCCTTGATTTCCTTTAAGTTCAAGATGTTTTATTGAGGATTTGGCAAGGTACCTATCAAACTAACACCAATGCCAATCATTCAACAATTATTCAAACACATTCCCTATTATTTAAACATTAAACCCTTTTTCTTAGGATTTTTTGGCCTAATTGTTTTCCTTTTGATTCAAAAAACCTCCTTGGCCATTCCTACATGGTTTTTCATGTAGAATTCAAATATCAAATCAAATTATACAAAATCAAATCCCTTCCTTAAGTTCTGGTCAAAACAAAAACGAATTTTTCCAAGGAAAATGTCAAAATTTCCAACTTTGATTTTTGATGCTTCCAAATTCAATTCCTCCATATAACCCTACACAAAAATGCCCAAGGAGTTCAATGGAAGCATCAAAACCATCAAAATCTAATCATAAGTCCATATATTCAAGATGGCTGAACACTTCCTCTTAGGTTCATAAATTTTCATATTTGATTCCAATGAATTTGAACATACTTCTTTAGCATAATCCTACATACTATCACATTTTAAATCCATTGGAACCATTAAAAATTATTGAAATAATTCCTACCCTTGAGTTCTTGAGTTGGCTGAATTGAAAAGTCATAGTTCATAGGGTAATTTCTTCCATAACCCATTCAAAACCGCACCAAACATCAACAACACAACTCATACTCAATTTGCTATCCTTTCCTAGCACTTCTAGCACAACAGAAATGAAACAACACTTTCCCCTCAAATTAAGTCACGGTTTGACCATGGAAAATGCATCAAATTAAAGCCTAAACATACCTCAAGGAGTCTTGTATTAAAGCTTGATGATTAACCTTGGATTGGAAGTGATTTGAAGAGTGTTTGGAAGCCAAGAAGAAAATTGTGCAGAACCTCCCCTCTATTATCCCAATTCTGTCTGAATTTTGAGTGCTTTGTGGGAGTATTTATAGACCTCATTTGCTGCCCAAAAACCTGCCCTTGGGTAGCTATTTCTACCCCAAAATAACTGCAAAGGTCGGCCAAAATGAAGAACAAATCCTAGCCACACATGCTTTGACTCACTTTCCAAGAGAGTTGATCCAATGGTTGAAAATTTGCCCAGCACACAAGCCACTTGTCCTGGTCAAGATGAGCACGAATTTGGGCCTTTTTGGATGCTAACTAAATGGTAAAAACTGATTAGGAGGTAATGGAATTGGTTAGAGTAATTTTAAAAATTATCTGGTCTCACAATACCCAATTTCTTGCCCCCTATTAGGGAAAAATAGCTAAGGGCTTCCAAAATTCCATTTATTTTCATGATAAATCCATATTTACTCCAAAAGTGTGATCTGAAATTTTTGGGAATTTTTCAAGACCTCTAGATATTTATTTCACATTTTCTCCGAAATCAGGTCTATGCCGATCAGAATTCGGAAATAAATTCCCCATAAATTATTTCCTGCATTTTCGATGCTTGGAAACAATTTTATAAATTCATATATATTCCTAGGGAGGGTATCAATATTTTTACTTTAATTTTTGGAGTCCTTAGGTAATTAAAATAATTATATCACTTTAATTCCCCTTTATTTTTCCCTATTTTCCAAAAATAATTATTTTTCTGGGAATTTTCACCAAAATTTATTTTGGGCCCTTCTCACTCCCAAAACATCATAGGTGACTCAAAAACCCCTAATTCCACCTTTTTCTATTTTTAGGGAATTTTTGAAAACTTTTCTCAAAATTACCATTTTGCCCCTAGGGACCCGATAAAGTCGGTTTCGTCCCATTTTGGGTTTTCATGCTTTACTCATAACTTATACTTATCAATCATATCTCATTTCACACATTCCCATTACTAGGGTTCCAAATTTGGGGATGTTACATTAGGCCCCTAATCATCTTCTCAATGAACCCTTGTTCATCATTCACTTACTTTTAATAAGGGATTCAGTTTCCTTCCTATCCCGTGTTAATCTCAGAGGAATACTTTTGGAAGAATCACCCTTAGAGATTCCCAGGTAATTGGGGTCTCACTAACTTAGCTGTCTATTTCTGAGTTCTTCCACCTCATATCTGCTCTTCCTTCTTAACTTGTAGATTGCCATTTGCACTTTGCTCTCAGTAAAGCAATTGATTTGACCAAGTTTTACTATATTAATTCATGTCTAATTGCATGTTTTTAGAGGAATTAATTGGTTTAAAATGCATGTTTTGATAATGTAGTAATCTATAATTGTGGATTTGAATTCTCATTAAGCACTTTATAGGGGCAAAATTGTCAAATTATGCATCATTTTGATTAATCATCATTTACAAAATTGAATTGGATATTACAAATGCTTAATTTGATTTTCAGGTCAAGGGTCAAGCAAAAAATATCTCTAAAGGACCTAAGTTCGAGGGAATTGCAGTTAAGGCCTAACACATTATAGGAATTCCAGAAAAGGGCCAACTAAATGCAGCTGTTCGTTTTGATCAGTTACTCATGACAAAATGGAGGTTTAGTTGCGATGAAAAGGATGCTGACACATAATCAGGTTTTAAACCTCATATTGCAATTTTGGGAAGAGAACACACGAGCTAGCCTTTATTCACCGTCCAGACACTCCCATTTTCGTCTCCTAGGGTTCTTGAGGTTCTCCTATTAATTTTCACTGATTTTCATCCCTTTCTCTTAGCTTTTTAGGAAATTTCCAAATGAACAATTTCAACGAAATCTTTCAATTTCTTATTTTACTATGTTCAACTCTATGTATTCCTCTATCCGTAGAGTACATTGAATGTACATAAATGGCTATAACAGAGTTTCTGTTATTCGTATTAACGTTATTCTATCAGTTTTCTGCATCATTCATCTTCCACCTTCATCTGTTATGGCTTGTGCTGTGATTCCAGCTTGGTGGAGCTGTTTCTGTGCCCACATGGTTGGAAAGTCAAGGGAGTCAAAAGAAAAGTAAGAGGAAAGCTTGAGGTGCAAGGTAGTGAACTAACCCTTTATGTGCTTGACATGGTATGCTCACGTGTTGGTTTGTATTTGTTGTTTGAATGATGTTGTGACATGATGATTGTTGCTGGAAATGCTATTTTTAATATGTTCCCATGGCCATGCATTTTTATACCAAGCATAAAGCATGATGGCATATCACTAGTTAACTTAAGTTTATGAAAAACTACATACCATACACTAGCATCCATCTTGTGCATGTATGTGGTAATGTTTGCTACTGAGATTCTCCCGAATCTCACCCCTCCCTAACCAACCATTTAGGTCAATCAATGGTGGAGAGTTATTGATGCTAATGATTGATATTATTATTCAATGTATAATTCTCCTATGTTATGACTTATGTTGTGAATGCCATGTACTTAATTATAAAGCTTATGGTGTGTATAGGAATGTATGAACATGAATGGGAAAAAGTAAGCTCATGTTAGGTATGCCAAAGAAATAAAAAGAATTAAAGTAAAGAGATGTTAAGGGATAAAACGTAGATCATGGAGCAATTAGTTTTGAGCTTCAGTTTGACCTATCATATGAATGAGTTAAGCTACGAAATTTGGTATACTTATAATGCATATCCCAAGCTTTAAAATGAGTGGTGAATTACCTCATTTGGATGTGTATACGAAGAGATATAAATTTTCAAAGTTAAGGCGCAGAATCTGAAAAGTCCAGATTTTACCAAACGAATAGTAATCTTAATCCCATAAACTGTACGTTTTCAATGAGGATGAGTTCAGTTGAATATTTTTCCCTTAAAGAGCATTGAAAGAACTTTCTATATAATTTTGGAAAACCTCCATACGATTTTTCTAGAATTAGTTATGATTTTTCAAAGTTGGACCTGTAATCTGAAAACTGGACAGTGAACAGTAATTTTCCGAAAATTAACGTCCAAATTGAAATTTTTAAGTGTAAGACCATCCAACATGGTTTGGAATGGTTCTAAATGAATGCTAAGGTACTATATAAGTAAGGTGTGACACTTTACCTCATACACGTAGCACTCCAACATGCAATAGCCAAGGCACATAAAGCAAGGAGTATAGCTACACAATCATCATCATTTAGTTCAACCACATAATAGCACATGAAATTGCATAGCAATCAATGCAACATTCAATATTAAGGTCAATTAAATCTTACTACCTTAACCCTAACATGGTAATCCATAAAAAGGGCAGCAAGAATCATCAACTATTCCTCATAAAAATCAATAACATAACTCAAGGACATCCTTTGTCCCTTAAAGCATCCACCTTTGTTCTTTAATTTTAGAGTTTATTTCCTTGAACCCTAAAAATTCCCTCTTGACTCATTCCTACATGATTTTTCATGTAGATTTCAAATATCTACTTAGATTTAGCAAAAGAAAAGTCCTTTTTTTAGTTTTAGCTTGGCCGAACCACTATGGTTCACTTTTCAAAAATTACAACTTTGATTCTATGGCTTCCAACACTTGTTCTTTAGGTTTACCCTACACCATTTTTCATTTTGAACACAATGAAAGTCTCAAAACTTTGAAAAACACATCCTAGAGTCTAGATCTTGCTTTGGCCGAATAGGTTCTCATGCAACATAACAAAGAAAACACTTCAAAATCAACCTACAAACTCTTGTAACCACTAGGATCTAACATACTTTGAAGTGTTCTAGAAAGATTGAACCATAAAACTTTCTCCCTTACTTATTATACATTTCAGCGAGCACCAAAGAAGGAAGAAAACGAGAAATTTCAACCATATAACTCAAGCAAACAAGGCAAGGAACAATTTAGAACCAAAAACTAACCTTGGATCTTGGTTGGATGATCAAAGTTGGTGCCTTTTCTCTTGATTTCTCCTTGAACTCTCTCTTTTCCTTCTCGGTTTGCTCTTGGACAAAACTAGCATCTGATTTAGGAGGATGATTACTTATTTAATCTGCACAAAATATCTCATATACTAGCATTAATGAGAAGCCAAGTGTCAAAAGCCTATTCCTTCTTGAAATTTCCCTCTTAATCACTTAATTCCAATTGTAATTAATTTCCTTCTCTTTAGGGATTTTTCCACTTTTCACAAGTATTGGGAAAATCTTGGATACTTGAAGGTCTTCGTTTAATTCCATAATCTTTTATAATTCCTTGGGGTCTCATAGGAATTTTCTTGGAATTTTTATTCTCCTTAAAAATATTTATTTGGAATTTTCCAAATAAAAGACCTTAAACTAGCTTAAATCGCCCTTAAATTCCTTTGTAATTTCTCTAAGGGTAATTTGGCCATAAAACCAATTTTATAATCCCATATAATTCTCAAAGGATATCATCCTTATTTTTTCTTAATTTTTTGAGGCTTGGAAATATTTTTCCATAATCATTCTTGACCAATTTTCCTTAATTAGTCAAACTTTTCATAATTGGCTTGGAAAACTATAATAATTATTTTCTACTAAAATTATTCTATTTCTCCTTGTCATTTCTGACCCTTAAATATTTAGGAATATCTCTATTCCTAAATGCCATATTACTGGATGTGACATGGAGAGCTTTGATCAGTGCCTAAATAGCCTAAAATAGGCTCTTGAGAGGTGCATAGATAAGAAGTTGATCTTAAATTTTGAGAAATGCCATTTTATGGTAGATAGTGGGATAGTTCTAGGGCACCTAATCTCTAAAAACGGGATTGAGGTTGATAAGGCTAAGATTGAAGTTATATCCTCACTTCCTTATCCCACCTGTCTTAAAGATTTGAGATCCTTCTTAGGGCATGCAGGCTTTTACCGGCAATTTATTAAAGATTTTAGTAAAATTGCCCTACCCCTTTCTACTTTGTTGAAAAAAGATGTAGAATTTAACTTTGAGGACAATTGTAGACATGCTTTTGATACTCTTAAATGTATGCTTGTTTCACCTCCAATCTTAACTGCACCTAACTGGGATTTAAACTTTGAGCTATCATGTGATGCTTCAAATTTTGCAGTAGGTGCCATGCTTGGTCAGAGAGAGGAGAAGCAATCAAGAGTCATAGCCTATGCATCTAAAACACTTGATCCAGCTCAAGTCAAATATACCACTACCGAGAAGGAGATGTTTGCTATTGTGTTTGCCTTAGATAAGTTTAGGCAATATCTAATCAATTCTTGAGTGGTTGTTTTTACAGATCATGTGGCTGTCTGAAACATCCTACCTTTAACCCCTCAGAGCATGCATTCGTAAGCGTTATGGTTCAAGCAGATCATGACACAAGCCCGTGAATTTAAAAATTCCAATTAATTACTTGCGTTACTATTCACTCTTTAAGTTCCAGATTACAGGGCCAACTTCAAAAATTTATAACTAATTCCATAAAAATCGTATTGGGGTGTTCTAAAATTCTAAAAAAATCTATTTTGATGTTCTTTAAGGGAAAAATATCCAATTAGGCTTATCCTTGCCCAATTCATACAGTTTAATCAATAAATATTACTATTCATTTCATAAAATCTGAAACTTCCAGATTTTGTGCCTCAAATTTGGAAATTTGTATCTCCTTGTGTACACATCCAATTGAGGTGATCTACCTCTCATTTTAAATCTTAGGATGTGTACTATAAGTCTACCAAATCTCGTGACTTAAATCATTCATTTGGTAGGTCAGACTGGAGCTACAAACTCACTGCTCCAGGACCTACGTTTTATCCCTTAACATCTCTTTACTTTAATTATTTTTATTTCTTTGGCATACATAACATGGGCTTACTCTTTCCCATTCATGCTCATACACTTTCATTCATGCCATAAATATTATAATTAATTACATGGCATCATTGGCATCCACAACATAAATTACATAGTAGGAGAATTACACATTGAATAATAATATCATTCATTAACATGAACAATCCTCCACTTTCTTCTCCTTGCTTCTCATGCCATTATTGCCCATTGATGATTGACCTAAATGGTTGGTTAGGGAGGGGTGAGATTCAGGGGAATCTTAGTAGCAAACAATACCATATTAATCATGCTAGATGGATGCTAATGCACGACACGCAACTTGTTTATTCTCTTGTTAATTAGTGACATATTAGCCTGCTCAAAGCTAACTTCTTGATGCATGGCCATAGAGACATAATCTACTCATCATGAATAGCAATTGCAGCAGCTAAAACATGTCACAATAATATTCAATAACATGTACACGGCAACACACAAGCATACAACATCAAGCAATGACAATAGGTAAGTTCACTACCTTGCACCTCAAGCTTTCCTCTTACTTTTCCTTTGACTCCCTTAACTTTCCAACCATGTGGGCATTCAATTAACATCACCAAACATCCTCTTGGATGTTTCAAGGTCCTAAACACGGTCACATGATCATACAATCTATTAGGACCACTAGATTACATAAAGTTCAAGACTAGCTTTCTTGAACCTCAACCCCTTTCTCTTGCTTTTAGGGCTTTCTTTCTAGCTTTTCTAACATAAATCTCATCATTTCCCATCCTTAAGATGCATTTATTGTCAATTAGGACCACTTTAGATGGCCTTAGATTCAAGAAGATCAAATCTGGAAATTTTGGTTCGCGGATACTGTTCACATAAAAACTCCAGAATTTTTACTCAACTTTGAAAATTCATAATTAATTCTAGAAAAGTAAAAAATGAGTGGTTCCAAGTATCACTGAAATATCCTTAAGTTAATTTTAAAGGAAAAATAGTTTCAGGAACCAATTGTACGCTGAACAGTCCCGGAACTGTACGGAACTTGACACTCTTCCAAAAGTTCAACACTGTTTCCAGATTTCAAACCCTAACTTTGAAAAATCACCATAAATCGTACACATATCTAAATGAAGTGTTCTACCCATGGATTTAAAGCTCACAGAGTGTACTTTAACCATGCTAAATTTTAGAATCAGATACAAAGAGCAACTAATTCGAAATAGGCATCAAATCAGATGCTACAACCATCACATACCTTGATCTTGAAGCTTGAATCTTAGGTAGACTTTCTATAACTAGAAATAGCTCTTTCTCTCTCTAAATGCAAGAGCGGCAGAGTTTTCCCTATGGTTCCTTGCTTGGCCGAAATATGAGTGGAGGGAGTGCCTATTTATAGGCAAAAATTTGGCTTGAATGGACCAAAATGCCCTTGGTGGCTAATACAAAGGGTAAGGGCAATCTTAGAGCTTCAAGTTGACTTTTACATCATCATTGCATCATCTTCTTGCATCATGCTTACCTCATCCTTCTAGAAGGTGCCAAGTGTCACAAATATGGTGTGTCACACCCCAAGTTTTGGGCCTAAGAATACACGGATTAGCTTAAGATAGGTAGGCTACTAAATCCCTATGAGCAGGAGTTTCAGGAATGTAAAAAGAATGTTGAAGGGTTTCAGGAACTAAACTGTAAATAGAGAAAGTTCTAGAGACTAAAACGTAAAGAAAGTTGGAGGCTCCAGTAAAGTCTCAAGGCCTAGAAATGAGAAAAGAGGTTAGTTCAAACCAAAGGTTATGATAGAGGCCATAATAGGGTGATTTATGAGGTTTACTTGACCAAGGGCAAAACTGTAATTTTGGAAAGTTTCGGACCAAGAATGGGTAAAAATGGAATTAATACCAAAAAATTCTAGAAAATGGAAAATGGCATTTTAAGGCCTCTATATGAGGAGAAATGATGAAAATGCCCTTGAGTTGACTTAAAAGGAATTTATAAGTTTATGGCTCAGTTTGAGAGATGCAGAGGTAGATTTAATTATTTGAGTCATAAAGAAACCTCAGAAAATTATGATAAAATAGGGATGTATGATCTAAGAGGCTATAGAATTTACAAAATTAATCTCAATCCTACAAGGCAAGCAGAATGGCTTTAACATTTTTTTAAGGCCAAAACTGCAGTTTATGGGTTTGTTATGGGAAATTTAGAAAGAAATACTTATGGTCTGAGTTATGATCTGAGAAAATTCATAGATTTTCTACAGAATTAAATGAATTTTATGGTATAAATAGATGAATTTTTGGAGTTCAGGATTGGATAAAATGCTTCAGTCAAATGTTAAATAATTAATGTCCCTTAATTAGGAGACAAAGTTAGAAAATATCTCAGATATTTTGAGGAAGACAAGTTCAACTTGAATTCTCTTCTTCTTTCTCATGTGCTTCATTTATGAGGGTGATGAGTCATCATATGAGTCACCAAAAGATATTTTATGGGCAGTAGAAAAATTAGAATGCAATACTGGTAAGTGTTAGATAGTTCTCTATCTACCCGGTAGAGCAAAATTTCTACTGTGACTCAACAAGGTTGACTATTTTTTTTCCCTCTGCTCCTCTAAGGTGGCGCCATATATGTGCCTTTTATTGGACAATATCAATTATTAAAAATACCTAGAGATCTCAAAAAATTATGAAAAATTAAAAGAAATTCATTTAGGAATTATAGAGATTTATAAAATTATTTCCAACCTAAATAATGAGGAGGTTAGCTTTAATTGAATTTAAAGCTAAATTAATATCGGTAGATTGTCTGTTTTTACGGAAACAGCAATTTAAAGAGTTATATGAGGAGAAAAATTATGAACTTAATCAAGGAAGTTCCTTTACTGAGATATAATTAATGGTGATCTGATATAAGAATTCTGAGATACTAGAATTTTTCGGCTATCAGATAAAATAAACCAATATTATATTACGATTCAGTAGACTGTTAAGACAACCGGGGTGGTAAAATTTCTGACAGAATGTCAAGGACACATGTCACGCCCAAATTGGCCAAGAAAGGGAAAAAGAAAATAAAAATAAAAAGGAAAAGAAAATACTAAATCAAGTTAGATTAAAATTTAATTAGGGATAAGTAAAATGATTATGGTTAAGTCATCTTCCGTAGGATCATGACACGTGGCAAACATGGTTCATTGGATGGCTAGGATTTAACCATCTATCTTTGAAAAGTCAAAAGTTTCTAGAAGGGTAATTAGTCAAGTTAATCAAGGAATTAAGAGAGTTAACCTTCGTTAAAGCCTAATTAATCTTAATGGATAAGAAAGATGACATAAGCCCTAATGACTCACCATCCAAGTGTCAACATATTAAGCCACATAGCCTAAGATTTGTACATGTGGAAAGAGGTAAAAATTGGAGGGCTAAGATTAAGTCTTATGCAAGAAGGGCAAATGTGGAATTAATGAAAAAGGAAGCCTATAAATACCCCCTCCCACATGTTCATTTTGTGTGAAGCCTTTCAAGTAGGAAACCTCTTGTAAATTTTCGTTTAGAGAGAGAAAGAGAAGATTTCTAGTGAGAGAAAGTCATTTGGAAGCAAGGTAAGCTTCTACAACTCTCCTATTTCAAGTATAATAATAATATGTGGGTTTTGTGCTATTTTAATAACGATGGAAAGTCATTTTCCTAAGGGGAAGTATAATAATAATATGTGGGTTTTGTGCTGTCCAAATTTTATCAAAATGATAGGGAATGGTTTAGATGAAGTATGGTTAAGATTAAGCATGATTGAAGGTTAAGGATTAAGTGATTACATGTTAGTTTTGTTGAGAATCCTTTTCTCTATAATCATATATATGGTTCGGCCAAATTGAGAAATGTAGGAGGGAAGATGTTTCAATTCAATTTGATACTTCTAATGAGTTTAAATGATGATTTAGTGTAGGTATATACCAAGAAAGGGATGTTGGAAGCATTAAAAATTGAAATGAAAATTTTGAACCTATTTATCCCTATGGTTCGGCCAAGTCAAGTTCAATGGGAAGGGATTGGATTTTCATAAAACTAATATGATAAATGGATTCTACATGGAAAATTATGTAGGAAAGGCTCAAGAAAGTTCAAGAATCAAAGCTAGAAAAATAAACCCTAAAAGTCAAGAAAAAAGGGGTTTAAGGGGTTATGTTAAGTTATGGAGTTGAAGTAATATTTAGTGTTATGTCATTGGTTGCCTAATAGGCTATACACAACAAAGGGGTAAAGATCTAGTCAAGAGAAAAGAGTTCAAGAGGAAGGAAAGCCGACAAGGTAGCTTTTGCATTCCATTGCTTGTTAGAGTTACTATACAATGTATGTTCATTGCTATGTGTTATGATGTTATGCCATGATGCCTCCATGCATGTATACCTTGGTTTATGCAAGGTTGAGATGATATGTTATGTTATAATGTTATGTTTTGCCATGCCAAGTACATAATACTCAAGTATGTATGTATGCATGTAGCTTGAATTACATTGTGATGTGTAACCATAGTAATGTATGTAATGTGCTACTAAGATTCTCCAAGAATCTTACCCCCATACTTAAGAAATCCTAGGACCTTCAACCTCCAAGAGCAAAGGAAAAGAAGTAGCTATAGTGGAGAGTTAAGTTTGGCTCAAGAAGAAGAAGAAGAAGAAGAATGAAGAAAAACCTTATGTTGGATGAATGTAATTAAGAGTATGCTTTAAGGTTTTAAGTTATGGATATATGCTAGCTTATGTGTTAATATGTGAAAGCATGCTAGCGTTGTCCAACATGCATGATTATATGGTAGGAGAATCAGTATGTAAGTAATTGGTCAAGTAAGACAATTTATCCTTCGAAGGGGGATAAAAGTCAACATTATGGACCTAAACTTCGACCAAAGCAAATTAAGCAATCGAGTGAGTATAGCCATGAGATTCGGTGAGCAAATAGATGGGACTTTTCTCTTGAAGATGAGAGTTGGTTCACCTGAATCTGATAACCACAGAAGAAGTTATGCTCTTCCAAGGTTGGGCTAAAATAAGTGAAAAATGGAAAAATGACCATATGAACAGTAACTTTTTCAAGAAAAACTGGGCTCTAATTTTAAGGCAATCAGTCTAGAAACTATTTTCTCTCAAAATTTTATCTAAAGAGCTTTCCATAGAACTTTGAATCACTCAATTTTGATTTTTCTACAATTAGTTATGAATTTTCGAAGTTTGCCACATTTCTGGGTTACAACGAATAGTAATCCGTAAAAGAAAATTTTCAAACTTGATTTTTCATAACTTGTAGTCTTCAAAAGTGATTCCAAATGCTTCCGCAAGGCAAGTTAACTGGTATAAACATAAGGTGTTACATGGTGGAGGAGAAGGGAGATTAGATCCTAACTGTTGGATCAAACTTGTTTCCTAAGTTTCCTCCGAATTTACTTGGCTTACATTTCTTCGGCTTTCTTTATGGCCTTTCAGAGCTCAAAAATTTTTCTATATACTCCATAAATTCCCTTTAATTCTAGAGAGTATCTATGAATTTTCTTAGGCCATAACACTCCCTTAAGCCTTGCATAAAATTTATTTACTAAAATGCTCTTTTATCGGCATAATCGACTCTTTAATTTATTAAAGCCACTCCACTGGCCTTTTGGTTATGGGACTAATTTTATAAATTAGTACAAACTTTCAACCATTTAACCTCATTTTTACATTCATTTTTTAGGTCTCTTGCTATTTTAAATAATTACCTCAAACAATGTACTTTTTATCGGCTATAACCTCATAAATTCCATTTAAGCTGCCTCAGGGGTATTTTTGTCTTTTCTCTTCAGAGAAGAGACTTAAAATATTATTTCCCATTTTCAGGGATTTTTTTGGAATTCTCCGTATACTCTTCCATTTTTACCCCTGTTGGTCATAACTTCTGAATTTACGATTTAGTCCCTGCTGGGACTTAACTTCATACAATCCTCTCTTTGAGGTTTCTAACTTAACATTTGTCCTGTATCTAGCCTTTTTTCTCTCTCTGGGCCTTTGAGACTTTACTGAAGCCTCTAACTTGATTATACTTGAGCCCCTGAAAACATTCACTTTGCAGTTTAGTCCTTAAAACTGCTTTAATTTTCTTTCTCGTCTTTGGGATCTTTGCTAATAGGAGTTTGGTAGCCTATCCAATTTAGGCTATTTTTGGTACTTTTAGGCCCAAAAGTTTGGATGTTACACTGTCCGCTATCTATTTGAGAGGCCACAATCTAAACCAAGATTGATAAGGTGGGCTTTGCTTCCGCAAGAGTTCGACATTGAGATAAAAGATCGAGTCAGGGCAGTGAATCAAGTAGCCGATCATTTAAGTAGGCTACCAGAGGACACAAGGGGAGTAGACTCTTCTGAACTCACTTGTGATTCTTTTCCTGATTCCGCTTTATATGCTGTGATTGTCAAAGAACCTTGGTATGTTGATATTGTCAATTATCTCATGTCTGGACTCACCCCTCCTTTTATGTCTAGATTCCAGGCACAAAAGCTTTGAAGCGAGTCCAGACACTACATATGGGATGCACCACATCTGTGGAGAATGTGTAGTGATCAGGTTATTAGAAAGTGTGTGTGTGCCAAATGAATATTTCGAGCCCATTATTTCAGCTTGCCATTCCATGGTTTGTGGGGGTCATTTTAGTGCAAGGAGAACATCTAGGAAAATCTTAGATTCTGGATTTTATTGGCCAACCCTTTTGAAAGACTCTTTTGCATTTCGTCGGTCTTGTGACAAATGTCAACGTTTTGGAGGGTTAGGAAAAAGGCATGAGATGCCTCAACAGCCTTTACTGTTTTGCGAAATTTTTGATTGGGGCATTGATTTTATGGGACCCTTTCCTTCATCCTTAGGTTTTGTATATATTTTGTTAGCTATAGATTATGTGTCCAAATGGATTGAAGTGATACCTTCTAGAAAAGATGATGCCCAAGCTATTTCGAAATTTCCTAAATCAAACATTTTCTGTAGGTACGTGATCCCTAAGGCTGTAGTGAGTGATAGGGGTACACATTTTTGTAATAGGATTGTAGATAGTCTGTTTTCAAAATTCGGTGTCACTCATAAAGTCTCCACTGCCTACCACCCCCAAACCAATGGTCAAGCTGAAATTTCCAATAAAGAGGTGAAGCACATACTAGAGAAGATAGTTAGGCCTTCCCAGAAAGACTGGAGTTTACGTTTAGAAGAAGCATTATGGGCTTATCAGACAGCTTACAAATCACCTATTGGCATGTCTCCCTACCGGTTGGTTTTTGGGAAAGCTTGTCATTTACCAGTGGAGCTTGAGCACAAGGCTTATTGGGCAGTTAAGCAGTGTAACATGAATATAGACTCTGCCGGAAAAGAAAGGAAGTTGCAACTACAAGAGCTAGAGGAGCTTAGACTTGAAGCTTATGAAAACTCCAGACTCTACAAGGAGAAAACAAAGTTCGTGCATGACCGGGGAATCCTATGGAAGCACTTCAAAGAGGGTGACCGAGTATTGTTGTATAAGGCCCAGTTCACTTTCAAGCAGGGAAAATTCAACACCAGATGGGACGGGCCCTACACGGTCACAAGAGTGTACAACTTTGGCATGGTTGAGCTCTTGCACGAGGAGACTGGAGCTAGACTAAAAGTCAATGGCCATCTATTGAAGCTCTACCATGAGAATCAAAAGCCTCCTTAATTCTCAGGTTGTTTCTTTCCTTCACTCAATTACTTACCTTTGCCCTATTATTGCTCGTGATATGTTCTGTGTTTTGGTATGCTAATTGAGTGTTGGGAAGAAACCATCTCAGTAGCATAGTTTTAGTGTAGTTAGTTATTTGCCTATTGAATAAGATTCCCATCTTGATTTTAAATATCTGTCTTTTCTCGTTATGTGCTTGATTGCTATAGTGCAGCAAATTGTTGTATTATCTATCTTCGATGGATAAAGAAAATTTGCTACTCTGTTTTGTGTTGTGTACTGCCTTATCTTGTGTTTGTTGAGCACCTATTGATCTCATTTTGTATACCTAAAAAGTTTCTAAAGTATCCAGCTGCCCTCTGTGTTTTTGTGTTGTGTTCCTCTACTGCTTGGTTTTTTTTGTGCGTTTTGAGCGTCTCTGGCTACTTTCTCCACGACTAACTCCTTCTTTCACCTCGGCAAAGTTGCCAAGACTTTCTTTTATTGCTCTCGGTGAACCTTCACCGCGGCGAACTCTTTATTTCACCACGGTAAAGCTCACCCATTTTGTGTCTTGCTCTCGGGATACTTTCGCCGTGGCAAACTTATGTTTTGCCACGGCGAAGACCCTTTTCTTCCCCTTTTTCTTGTTTTGGGAAGGTTTCGCCGCGGCGAACCATACCTTTGCCATGGCGAAGTCCTGGTTTATGCGCAAACGTTTTATTTAAAATCCGATTTTCTCAGTGTAATTTTACCTCTTTGCCCTTTGTAACTGCCTACCCATTCATTTCCCTTAATTCCTTTTTAGTCTTTTCACCTCCCCTTAACCTTTAACCCCCCCAAACCTCCTGTAACCCCCCTTCAGTTTCTTTTTATTCTCGCTAAACCGCTCCTTCTCCCTCAGCATCATTCAGCCGACCTCTTCCTCTAACTGGCAACTCCCTTTCTTCGTCTACCTTCTCTTTCTTCCTTTCTTGTGTTCGGTTTCTTATTCCCCTTCGTCTGACCCGTTGCCTGTGCCCTCTTGTTCGGTTTCTGCTTCATCTCTTGCATAAGTTTCTCTTCTTTCATCTTTCTTTTTCAGTAATCTTTTGGTTGGGTTATTTATTCTTGCTGATTATTTTCAATTACGTAGCTCTTAGGCTATCTAATGATTCATGGTACATTTTATTTTTCTTTGATTCTCTTACTCAATTTTGAAAGTTTTGGTACATTGAAAACCTATGAATCATTACATAGCCAATTGCTATTGCCTGAGTTGTTAATTTTGTTTTTTTTCTAGGGTAGTGTTTGTTGCTGTCTGTTTGGTCCTTGTTTAGTGTGTTTTGTTTGTTGTGTTCAAAGTATGCCTCGTACTAAGAACCCTGCGCCTGTGTCTGAATCTGATTCTGGGGATGAATATACTTTTGAGGAAAATTGACCAGAGACCTCTCCTCAAGGAGCATCCTTTTCCCTTAGACCCCCCTGATCACCCTTTTGTTTGCCAGCTTCATGCATCCTAATTAATCGGTTTGGTCCAGGAGTCTTCTATGGGCAATGATGCTTTTGTCCTCCATTTTTACACCTATGCCCGATTCCATAGTTCCATGATCATTGACTTTCACAATGTCCGTGTCCATCGCTCTTTTAATGCCGAAAACATCCGCTTCCATTACCGCCTACCTCCTTATCGCCATTCTGGTTATTCTGCTTACCGCGATAACTACCCTTTCGATGATGTCCTCCAAACCCTGTGTCATGAGGGTGCCACTTGACATCGCCCCCGCACTACAGAGCAATACCTTAAGCGATCCGAGTTCCGACCTGAGGCTCGTCCTTGGCTACATTTTGTCTGTAACAACTTAGTCCCCACCACTCACCTAGCTAATGTTCCTAAGTGTCAAGCCCTATACATCTATCTCCTCATGACTGGCCGCTCATTTGATGTAGCCGACACCATTTACTTAGCTCTCCGTGATGCCATCAACCCCCAAACTCACCAACAGCATCATCTTCCCTCACCTAGTCACTGACCTTTTTCGTGCTGCTAATGTCCTTGAGTACAACAATGACAGCTATTTTGAGCCAGCCCCTTTATTTCGCTATGACCGTTTTAAGCAACCTGTCATTGGACCACCTCTACCCATCCAGCCTGTCTATGACGTTGATGCAGCCCATGTAGCTAGTGCACAAGCCCCAGAAGCCCAAGCAGGCCAGCAAGGCCAGGGAGATCCAAAAGCTCCAGAAATTGTCACCTTGGACACCCTAGCTGATGATATCGATGAGCTGTCAGAGCATGTCCACCAGTTGCGTGTCACACTCCTCTGAGAGATGAAGAGGCAGAAAGATCGCGACACTTGTATGATAGAGACCAACACTACCGTCATCGTGTAGATGCTTTGATTGCTGAATGGTTGAACTTCCTGCTGCCTCTCGAAGAGGATGACCCTCAGAGCGGAGCAGGCACTTCTGGTGCAGGACCATCTAGGTCTGGGGCGGATGATAGTGGGATGCAGCAATAGTTCTTTCTTTGTGTTTTGTTTTATTTCTTGTTCTTTATTTCTATTTTGTGTCGGTTTTGCTAGATACTTGTTAAGCTTTTTGGTATTTTCATTGTTGTGATACATTGGATGCTGGTTTAACTGTTTGGCTACTGATGGCCTCTTTCTCTTGCTGTTATCTTTATGCTTGCATTGCTTCCTTCCATTATTTTCATTTCCCCTTTTTGTTTTGCCTGCAACCTGTCACCCTTCTTCCTCATCTTTGTGAATTCGATATGTTGTGCTCCAATTTAAAATTGGACTTCACAACTTCCGGTTCACTTGTTGATTGGTTTGCATGTATAGGTTTAAACATTGAGGACAATGTTATGTTTAAGTGTGGGGGAGGGATTTTTATTTTTTATTTCAGCAAGTGCTTCATCATGCATCTATTTTGATCCCTTAGGTGCTTTAAAACTAATTAACTATGGCATTTTTGAAGTCATTGAAGTTAACTTTCAAGGAAGTTTGAAAATTGCATTGCATTTTGTCTCTCTGCCAACCTTCGCTACGGCAAACTCTTCCTTTCACCGTGGCGAAGTGCTGCCCTTCCAATTATTTCTCGCTTCTCAGCCATACTTCGCCGTGGCCAACTTATTTTTCACCACGGTGAAGCAGGTCTGCTTCATGTTTTTCCTTCTCGGTTAAGGTTCGCCGCGACATACTCCTTCTTTCACCGCGACGAAGTATTAAAAAAAAACTTGAATGCTTTGCAGTTCTATTTTTCTTTCTCAGGAATCCTCCTGGCTTAGATTCTTAATACTCCTACATTTTTTAAAATTACTAAAAAATTCAAAATTATACTTGTGTTTTTAGAAAATTACTCATGTTTTTAAATTATGGTTGAACTTAGACTAGTCCTTCCCCACTGTTTTTGATAAGGAGTAAATGAGGGTATGCTTTGAAAATAGGATTATGTGCTTTTAAACCTTGAGATTGATTAATTGAGATATTAGCCTTGTTGGAAGGATACTTGGGCCTTAATTTGTTAAATTGTGTGAATCTGTTTAGTTTCACATTTCTCTAAAACTTGTTGTAATTCTTAATCAAAGCCTAGTGAATCAACATGTTGTGGACATGACAGAGGCATTCGATTCCAAAACCCTATTACCCAAACACAAGGCCAAACACCCTACCATTGTTAACCCCTTTGGACCTATACTTTGAGTGCATGCATGCAAATAAATTGTGGATTTATGTTCTGTTTGGCCATACTTATGTTAAAAAAAGAAAAAAAGAAGAAGAAAAAAACAAACAAAAAAACGAAAACAAAAACAAAATATATATGTTCAGGAAGGTTTATGTTTATGGCATAGGTAGAATAATTGTTATGCTTGTACTCAATTTTACTTTTTCTTTTATTCCATCTATTCCACTTGACTATCACCAAAATTTACGAACCCTAAGTCCTCTTGATTTGCAATGTGTGGTTTTTGTGGTGGAGAGGTAGAATTATTACAAGCCTATGGTAGAGATTGGACTGAACAGACTTAGAGTGAAATAATCCCTAAACAAGTGAGGTGAGAGCTAAACACATACCTTTGAGAAAAATCTCTTTTGCTCAATTTTTTGGATTAAACGTCCATAGTGTTTATTTTCTTAGCATGTCTTTACTTTACCGTTGTCAATCTCCATGGGAATTTCTTGCTAATCTTCTACTATCATCTTTAAGCATGTTAATATTTCTCTTTGCACTTGTATCTTTTTGGATCATTTGAGCTTTGTCCGGAAGTACAAAGGTCTAAGTGTGGGGGAATTTGATTGAGCTCAAATTGTTTATACTAATTGATGACTCTTTTCATATTTTTGTTACACTTCTTGGCTCGTTTTAATGATATTTGTGCTTAATTGGGATTGAGGGTCTTTGTTCTGAGTTAGTGTTATTTGAGGGTAAAATTGTCATATTTATTCATTAATTGGATTTAATTAATTTATGGGACAATCGATACCTCAGACTATTACTTTTTATTTCAGGGCATTCAAGAAGAAGAGCCAAGAGTGAAGATCAAGGAAGTCCAGCACACAAGACGGATTGATGCCTCTGCCAGGCTTCATCATGGCCAACTTTATCTTCGCCACACCACTTCAACAGAAGTGCTCTCGGCCAAGGTTCACCGCGGCAAACATATACTTTCGCAGCGGTGAACCCCTCGAATCAGTAACCCAGACTCGAACCATTTTTGGAAATTTTACCTACCCACTCTCATAAACTAACCCAATACACTCCATTACCAGTTTAGAAACCCTATTGTCAGGAAGTGACGGTATTCATTCAGACAACAACCCCCATCTTTGTTCTCTCTCATCTTCCTCTCATCTAACCCTAGTTTCTTCCATTTTCACTGTAAAACCTCCGCCATGGGAAGCTCAGATTCATTCTTAGTTGAGATGCTTCAGATTTCTATGAGTGGCTAGGCGTTTTTCTTCCTCTTGGAGGTGTAGCAATGGCTGGAGTTCAATGAGCTAAGAAGGGGAGTAGTTTAATCCTAGTTCATGCTATGAATTTATGATTTCTAGGTTTAGGATTTGTATTTTGTAGCTGAACTACTTGATTATAGTTGTAATCAGCTTGGATTTTCATATGTGTAGTGAATTGATTATTGTAGAACTCTGAGCTTAAATATATGAAGTCTCATATATGTTAGTTGTAATCTTTTGATTCCCTTTACTCTTGCATGGTTGTGTTTTGATATTGAGACGATTTTGATTGCATTTGACCTATTGCATTAATCAATTTTTCTATACACGCTAAGAGCACTTAACAGGATCTTGAGAAATGGAGTTCATTTATCAAGATTCTGGACTCAAAGAGTATTTTGAGGTTTATCAATTTGAAACTTAGTGATTTCTACTCCCATATCAATTGATTTTGAACTATGACAGCCTGAGCACACTTTCAAGAGGAACTTAATTATCATTTGGTTATTGTCTACTTGCATCCATCACCTATTCCCTAAAATCCAAAAAAATTATACATATATTTTGTTTACCCTTAATTCAATTCACTCAATGATTTCAAAAGGAAAAAAAAACAAAACCCCGTGTTTATATTCAAGCTTGCATTGCATGACATTTAAGCTAATTTAGGTCCATTTCGCTAAGGCTCCATTTAAGTGAGACGACCCGAGGTTGCACCTTATAGTGCAATTCTTGGATAAAAGTTTTGATTTAACTTCCAAGGTCTAAAAAAGGTATCGGGTAAGAATCACTAAGTTTGGTTTTCAAGAAAAATCCTACCATAATTTGAAGTGATAAAGGCTTAATCAATTCTCCAAGGGGCATTTTTATCAATTAAGTTTACAGACTATCCTTTTGATTACTTTCTTACACTGTTGTTTTAATTCACCAAAAGAAAAAGACCAAAAAAACTTTTCTACTTCCTTTCTGATTTCATTAGAATTTAATTCTGTTTTAAAGTCCCCCCGATTTATCTTTTCACACGGTTTTGTCACTTAGATAGCATAGGAATAAGTCAAGCTCCTTGAAGTGAACACGACTCGGATCATGCCCCTATAGTGCATTCCTATCCGGAACTAATCATTTTTTGAAAGCCCATAACGACTAAGGCTTCATCAGCAATCTATCATTCTAAAGATTTCCCTTAACCGGGTAATCTAATCTCCGACCATTCATACATCTAGTGTGCCCTCAAACATTAGTGGATTATACTTGCCAAAGTATATAATCTACTATTGCAACTTATTTACTTCCCTTACAGGCCTTGCATGTTCTACTATCAATCCTTAGAGTTGGGTTGGACGAGTTGAGCTATCCCAGCTACTCCTTGCCCAGATTGTTGCAACTATACTGTGGCTGCTGCTACTATTGCTGTTGTTTCAGCTTTTCTTTCTTGTTCGTGACGAGCTTGAGTTGCTAATAATTCCTGCACTGTTTACTGTTCTTCTAATTAGTGCATTACTATTTGAATTAAGCCATCAGGGGATTTGTTCCATTCTTCCCCTTGCATATCGTATCTTATCCTTACCATACTTACTATCATCCCTTAACCTCACAGGGAACAACACTACTATATACCCATTAGCCTTCATACATAATCCCTTGTATATATAAAACAGCAGCATAGTTCTATTATTCACAACCAGTCATACTTTCTAATTTTTGTTCTTTTCCTAGTAGTGCAACAAATCAAACCAGCCAATCAAGCCAACAATTTAATTCAAACAATATAGTATAGCATAACTCAAGATAACACAGGGCAATATAATGCCATATAATATCACAGTGCATTACTATCAAAATCCTTACTCCACAGCAAACTTAATACATAATCAGAGCATATTACATAATCCAGAACCTTTGCTCTGATTTCAAAATGTATCACACCTCTTTTATTACCTCATTATATAACAATTGGAACTACTTAGGGTCATTGTATGACCCTTAAGTATGAGAAAATTTTAATTTCACAATTTCCATTTTCGGATTTCTATGCACTGTTCATAGTAGTTTGGGCCAAGTTTGAAAATTCATAACTAATTGTAGAAAAATCAAAGCAAAGTGGTTCTAGGTTCTATAGAAAGCTCTTGGCATGCTCTTTAAAGAAAACATACTCATCAGTATCCAATCTCATGCATCAATCCTAGATTTCATTCAAAGTGGTACTATTCATTTGGTCATTTTCTAATTTTCCAAGATTTATGCCTAATCTTGAAGGGTATAACTTTCTGTACAAAACTCTAAATTTAATGAATTACTACTTGTTTTAAAGCTAAAAATGAGATCTGTAAGCGTACCAAATTTAGATTCAGATTCATCAAATTGCCTAAAATCATATTGGTCAAATTTTGCTCCTAAAAAGTCAACCTTTATCCCTTTTTCATACAATTCTTGCTTTTTCTTTTCCTTTTCCTTTCATATAGCTTTCCAATCATATAACACACACACACACCATAACTCCTTAGTCAATTGCTCATAGATAGGGTATCCTTAATCATTAATATAATATTCCAACATAGTTTATAGTGATACATAACGACTCATAATAATTTACAAATCATAACTTCAATGACATTAAGCTTAATCCTCTTCCAATATGACTTCTAATCCTTTCTCCTTGTCCTTGGCAACACCACTTGGGGTTTCTATTATTGTTTATACATTGAGAGGAGGGAGATTTCATAGAAATCTCAGTAACAATGAATCGTAATCATCATGTTAATTAAGCTCCACTAAATGTGACATGTTACGATACATAATAATCAATTCCAATACCATGAATAGCACATTATTCCATCAAGAAAATTAGTATATATTCACATTTCATATCAATGTGCATTTGGCCAAAGCATACCAATATCAAAGAGCATTCCATACCATAGTATAAATCAATCAATTCATAGAAACATAAAGCAAGTAACATATACACATTAAGTAAGAAAAACAATCAAATTAGATTCAAAGCTACCTCTTTTATACTTGAACCAATTCAGCCTCTTCAATTCCTTTGGGTTCCTTCTTGTTCTCTTACACAATGCTTATCAATTCATGCATAAACACATTCCAATCCATCAATAATTCAAGTATAAACACTAATGCTTGACATTAAACTCAATTAAATCCCTTTTCCTTGATTTTTGACATAATTATTCCCTCTTTATTTCCATTAATCACCTGATCTATTCCTACACAATTTTTCATGTAGAATCCAAATATCAATTCAGATTTATGAAAATCAAACTCCTTCCCTCTCATTTAAGCTTGGCTGAATAGGGTAGTATATGTTCTAAAAATTTTATTTTTTATTCTAATGATTTCAAACACTTTCCCTTGGTGTTTCCCAATAGAAAAACACCTTTTGAACTCATTGGAATCATCAAAACACATGAAAACAAACTCCCAGTCTAAGAACAAGTATTGGCCGTATTGAACCATGAAGAGTCCTATCTTGGTTTTCTTCCAAAAGTCAATGCAAACACCATTTAAACATGCTTATTCCATATCATATTTAAGGTTTCTATCCTTTCCTAAAGTATAAGCATGCTGAATAAAAATTACAGCATCTTCCCGTTGGAATTTCAATTTAAAAACCTAACCAAACAAGCTTTAATCGCAACCATAGTAAAGCTTAAACATACCTCGGTGAATCCTTGACTAAAGCTTGATGATTTCTTGTCCAAAAAACCCTTATCAAATTCAATCTCTAGCTCAAGAAACGAAATAGGCAGCACTTCCCCTTGTTTTACCAATTTTTTACCTATTTTTGGGTATTTAAGGGGTATTTATAGGAAAAATAAATCTGACCTCCCCCCTTTATCTATGGACAAAATTTGGCCAACAAAATGGCCATATGGCTACCATTCAATGCCCTAATTTTCAGATCAGGACAAGTGTCCAGTCTCTAAAACTTTCCTACTAATATTTTGTGTGAAAATTAGGTTTCATTTCCATTTAATGGAAGGGTCCAGAATTATCATGAAATTGGGCCTTAATTGGGCTTAATGTGGGGCCCACAAATGGTTAGAATAGCCCAAAAAGATGGCCCACAAACTAAATCACAATCCCAAACCATTTCAAAACTTAATCGATTACAAATGAGACTTTGGGGTATTATTCTGAAATTTGGTTTTTTATGCATATAAATGTATTACTGTGAACCCTGTGCATCTAGTTTGGGTGGGGCAAGGAGCCACGTGGTATTGGCCCTCATACAGAGCTTTATGTTTGGCCACTATTATTATCCTACTACTTCTTTGAGGGACTACAACACCCCACTAATTTTTTTAAAAGGGGACCCATGTTCCACAGAGTACTCTATGGTCTTTGGCCAGTCTATATCACTCGTGTGGTGAGATTGTCAGAGTAACCAGTCAAATGGATAGGACTTAGCCTATGGGTCTAGTCGGTGGAAATAAGGAGGATATAAGGATAGATTTTGGTTCAAGAATTGCATATGACATAGGATCTTCATTGATATTTATATCTCTTAAATGAATAAGAAGTATGTTATCTCTTTTGAAATTATCAGCTGCATAAGGTTGGCAAAAATATTTGACTTATATGGTTATTGTGAGCTTAAATGTTAAATAAATATCTATTGACTGTTATTAACTTTGCGTATCCCATCTGACACCTCGCTAGCCCATGCTAGGATGTGTGATAGTTAGAGATTTAGTTACTGCGACTTTGTCTCACCCTTGTTGTTTTACCATTTTCAAGAAATAATACGTTAGCAGGACTTTCGGGGAAGACTCTTGAGGGTTAATAGCTACAGCTGACAGTATAAAGCTTCTGGATCTTACTTTATAAAATCTTTCCATATATTGCCACGCATCAGGATTTTATTAATTTGGATCTTATTTTACCTTCTCATGTTTTTATATTGCTTGTCTTGATGTACGTATTGCATCTTCTATCTTTAGTTTATTTTGTCAGAATACTAGCTTGAAGTGCTAGTAGTGGGCCTAAGGCCTTTAGGTTGTGTATGGTTGAATTAGTTATGGATCCACGATCTAATGGCAATTTCTACAAGTTTTGTCATTGTTAGTATTGATTGAAATAATCAAATCTAAACTGCTATTATAATTTATCAATCGAGGCATGTTGTTTTACAACCATGTTAGCTATGACCAATCTCTCCTAACACGATTTGCGTGTGAATGTGCTATATGATAGTGTATGTTGATTACAAATATAAGTTATTTCTTTTTCTAACCATGATAGTCTTAATTGATGTCAAATGCCTTTCTATCATGGTTAGCCCCTTATTAATGTGATTGCTTCTAAATAACCATAATAGGGTATGTTTATTGGTTTTATTCCTTTCTATCATGGTTAATTCTAGTTAGGTAAGTGGCGACGTTACATAACCTAAGAAGAAAAGTTTTAAAAATTGAAATTTACCAACTTAAAGACCAAATGGATGGTTCCATTTGCTTCTATTTGCTATTAAAAAGGGTTTAAAGTAAAGGTGTTACATCTAGCACGGTTTTTTCATCACAATTAACCTCACTTGACATTATATAGCATACTTAATGAGCGGGTAATACTCTTCCCTTATTCTTTCATTAAAACATTTAATAATATTTATTTTAGAGTAAACTTAACCGAATTCTCTCTATCGATCTATAACTCCAAAAATCTATCTCTGGGTATTAATACTACTTTTTCATCATAGAAAATTTCTCTGATTTTACTTAAGTCAAAAGTCAGCCCATAAACAGTTTATTTTGACTTTCCCCAAGTAGTATATGAATAGGCTTTAAATTCTATTAAAGCCAATCTTTTTATTTTTTGGGGACAGAATTATTTTTAAAACTTGTGATAATTCCTGACGTGTTATCTCCAATTTTTCTCCAATTATCTAAGGCCTCCTCATATTTTAAATAATTCAATTTCTGCTAATATTCATAATTAGCCAAAGTCCTAGGAATTTCATCAATTTGCTCTACAGGTATTTTCGTCATTTTTAACCCCATATGGGCCTCAAAACCTTATTTCCTATTTTTCTGGAATTTTTTGAAATTTTCGGGCATACTTTCCATTACTGCCCTTTTTGGCCCGAAATTTTCTGAAATTACGATAGGTCCCTACTCAGGTTTAACCTCAGGAATCATCTTACTAAGGTTCACAGCACAACCTTTGGCTCTTAATCATCTCCAATGTCCTTACTTGAGCCCTGGAGACTTCATCAAGGTCTCTAACTTGCTTGTCTCGTGGTTCCAAAAAATTCTTACTTTGCAGTTTGGTCCCTGGGAATTAGAGCTGGGAATCAGGGCCGACCCTTCAGGGCTAGTGGGCTTAAAAGGGCCGGCCCTCCAGGGCTGAAATTTTAAAAATACCCCAATTTGCTAGGCCCGGCCCTTAAGCTACAGGACCAGGGCCAGCCCGCGGGTTTTTAGCCCGTTTAAGAAAAAATACTATTTTTTTATATTTATCATATTTTTTTATAAAAATATAAAAATAAACCAATAAAATTATTAATAAAAGACATAAATATGAATAAAATTAAGTTACAAATATAAAATATCATCATATATAAATATTCATCAACATCTAAGGACATCTAAAACATTCATTAACAAGATAACAACATCTAAAAGTTTTATCTATAATGCAATTGTGCAATAAATAAACACTATCATTAATCTTTTGAAACTTCATCATCACTATAATTAATTACTTTTCTTCATAAGTATGATTTTCTTTCGTAACAAAAATATCAAGTTTTTCTTCTTTATAAGAATTTTATTTTTAAATTTTGTAATCTAACTATTATTTTACTTTAATGTGAGAAACATTGTTGTTGAAACTCATGAATTTCTAATTCAAATTATAGAATCACAAGTTATATAAGTATAAAAAAATTCTATTATCAAATATATATATATTTTAAAAATATCAACGCATATAATATAAATCAAATCATTATTAAAGTCCAAATTAACCTATTTTTTAAAAATTTAATTGGATAAATTACTGTCTAAAACTAAATTTAATTTTAAAATGATAATAATAACTAAATATTTGAAATATTATTAACAATGTAAAAAATTAATAACATTAATATTATAAAAAAATAAAAAAAATAAAAAAATTATAAAAGGGCTTAAAAGGGCCGGCCCGCGGCCCTCCAGGGCTGGTCCTTTTAAGCCCTCGGCCCTCCAGGGCCAGCCTTTCAGGGCTTATTTCTCATTTTAAGAGAAAAATATCAAGCCCAGCCCTCATAATTTCAGGGCCTAAACAGGCCGGCTCGATGGGCTCGGCCCGTTTTCCCGGCTCTACTGGGAATCCTCTTGTCCATCTAGGGAGCCTCTAGAATTCCTGCCAAAAGGAGTCAAATAGCCTTCCTGCCTTGGACTACTTCCTGTGCTTCAAACACCAAAATTTGGGATGTTACAATTTTTCCCCTCTCAAAAAAAATTTTCGTCCTTAAAGCTTCGAGATTAAACCCCAACTCAACTATTTTTCAAGGGTTTCTTATAAAGAATATCCCTTTTTATACCTAATCTTGGCACTCTAACTCCACTTCCACTTCTCCTGGCTAGGTTTCCATCCTGGGTTCTAATCTTTTACGTTATGGCTTTACGTGCCTCCGGGCATTTATAGGGGTACAAATTGTGTTCTGAGCATGCTTTCGGTTCTTTAGGCATATTTACCCATAATCGTGCGTTCATACCATGTTCCTTCTCATATGACATTTTGGGTTTCCCTTTCTGCATCCTCAATAGGTACTTCCTATATCTTACTATCATAGACCCTTCTCATTCTATCACGGGTGGGTCTATTCTATTTTTCTCACCCTGAACAGCTTTAATCAGAGGGTTCACTACCTTTTCTCTCATTTCATACTTAGCTTGCCTGAATGTACAACGTTCAGGACTTACAACTCTCCACTCCTTTTTACTTGTACTGCTCTTTCTTTCCCTTGTGGACTAGAATAGAATTGAGCTCAGTCTAGTCAACAATAAAGGTATCTGGCAACAAGTCAAAAGTACTATTTTTGTATTAGTTAACCAACCTAAGGAGGTTTTCACATCTTAAACTCATCCTAGGTCATCCTATTCTCATTCCCAAAGAGATAATATTCCCTTATTCTGATGGCTCAACAATTCCTTAAGCTTGGTTCACTACGACTTTGGGACCTACCCTACTCTACTGCAAGTCTTATTAGGAGCTACTGCGCTCTACCATAAACCTCTTAATAACTTTCCTTAGGCTGGGTCTACCATGACCTCAGGAGCCACTATGCTCTATTGCCAGCCCCTTTAGGATCCATTATGAACTTGGAATACTATAACTCATTTGAGCCATGTTTTACTCTTTGGGAGATTTTAGACCATAAGAGTGAGTTATATAATAAGTCACCTCCACTCAGTCAGTAACTTGACTGATTATTCCCCAAGACTAAACCTAGATGCCAATATTGTCTTTTTAGGCCTTACTCAATCCTTTTTGCCAACTCTAAAATTGTTTGCTATAGGGTATCTTCATAACCCTCAACTTTTCAGCTCCCTCAAACCATTCTTCATTTTATGCTAATATGCCTTTTCTTACTATGCTCGCTATTCCTCACAGGCTTGGAATAGCATAAAGAGAGGACTTATCATTGATACTTTGTTTCTGCCTAAGGAATATTTTACCATCGCATTACTCTTGACCCGTTTCACTCTCATTGGGGTAAGGTCAACTCCACAAGGCTTTTCTGACCCACTATTACTCTTCTTATAGGAGGAGGTATTGCTTTCCTTTAAAGCAATGTCAACTCAACGACTCTCTACCTTTCATGGAGGGCATATTGCTTTTACTGGTACAGCACTCTCCGCTTTGGGAGGATACATTATTAATATATTACTTTTACCAGTATGGCATCAACTCTATTATTTAGGAGGATGAATTACTTTCTTCACAGCAATGTCCACTCTATCATAACTGTTTCCCCTTTCTTTTCTTCAGAGGATAGCTCACCTCCAATCAAGCAGCATCAACTCTAATTCGAAGGATCAGCTCCTAATCTCAGAGAGGCATTTTGTGGCCAAGATCTTTCTCATACCTAATCTCTAGTTGGGCGCCATATCCTTATTAAAAGGAGCCTCTCAACCTGACTTATTCAGTCACTTTGCTAGTGGCAATAATCTATAGGAATCCCAAACATTATTTATTCAGTCTTGGGTTTAACCTCAAGAATATTCTCATTGAGGTTTCCAACACAACCCTTAGCTCTTAATCATCTCTACTTCCCCTACTTAAGCTTTTGAGACTTCATCAAAGTCTCTAACTTGCCTGTCCTATTGTTTTAGAAAATTCTTACTTTACAGTTTGGTCCTTTGGAATCCTCTCATCCTTCCAGGGAACCTCTGGAATTCCTGCCAAAAGGAGTCGAATAGCTTGCTTGTCTTAGACTACTTCCTGTACTTCAGAGCCCAAACTTCATGATGTTACAATTGCCTATCCACTGTGATATTATTCCCCACAACTCCTCAAGTGTTATCCATTCTTTCATACTATCACCCTCACACTTCCTGTAATATATTTAACTTTACCTCCATCATTTGTTTCAAAATGTCCACCGACATAGAAATAACAGAACAATTCCTTTCCAAAGGCTGTCCCATTATTAAAATATATTTTTCATACTAACCTACAACAACAATTTACATTTAATCATGTATCAGTCTCAATATAATTTTATTCCATCAACTCAATCATTTACACGGAAAAAGTAAAACCAATAACCTCTTTTCTTACCAAGTTGACACTAGGGTTTTATAACTTTAGCATTTAAAATGAAAACATCCCGATTCCTTCCCTCTACTATAATCCCTGAAATTTCATACTCAAACTAACAACCATTACTTTTTTCCATTTTTCCTCCCATACTCCACCATTCCTCATATCATAACCCCTCTTCATTGCAACCAACCCACAGAAATCATAGATGAACTATCAGACTAGAAAAACAAAAATATCTTATCTCAAACTAACCACAACCTCCTCTAACTAATATCTTCTATCACCTTCACCTCTTATACTCTCTCAATGTATAACACTTGGCGACTAATAATGGAACTCACAAAATTGAAGAACAATATCATATTGCTCAATCTTAAATAAAAAAATAGAAGGAAAGTGTAATTAGAAACATTACTCACTTAATTTCTAGGCTTGGAAGCTGCAAAATATGTCGTCTGTTCCTTCTCTTCTTGCTTCTGGCATGAATTTTGTCTTTGCCTACATAAATGGTTTTTAATAACAGAGAAGCATTTAGTTTTTTAGGCATGATTTGCTAATTGCAATTTAAGATTTGGTCTCCCAAGACAATTTAATTTATTAACATACCCATTTCATAATTTCATATATTTATGGGTTTTTATTGTGATTTTTCTGATGGTTTATTCGCTAGAAAATACATTTATTTGAATGAATTTTTTATTTTCGGGCGATTTTCATAGCTGAGATGGATCGTATGATTTTTTTAAGATAAAAAAACTTTAAAACTGAAACCCACAAAATTGGGTTTCTTCATAAGATTTTCCCAAAATAGGATGATTCCTTAGAAAGCAGAAGACATTTCATCTGAGTGAAAGCTAGCCTCAAAAAGAGCCAGCCTGTTCGAATCCAACGTGATTGAATCTGTTGGCTAAATTTCTTGACCTCGAAATTCAAATGGATGGTCCTCGTCATCATCGTCTTCCTATCCCATTCTTCTAAATATATATTCCATTTTTTTCTCTTTCAATTGATCATGCCTTTTGTCCCTCACTGCATCACTTGCGGAGGCAAATTGAAGAATCGCCTGGGCTACGCACGGTGGTGAAGGTGGGGTGTGGTTGTTCTTCAGAGAAAAGTCAGCCTCTAAAGCAACCCATTGATTTCGATCTCGCCGCACCGCCTACACCTTCGTACCTTTGTTAAACTGAACTCATGTTTTCCTTTTACTTTTCTCCGTGTCTGTCCTTGGATTTGAGTTTCTAGATCTGGGTTTGTCTTCATTTGATTAATTTTTTTGGGGGAATGGATTGCGTTGTTGGAATTTTCGCCATGAGGATTATATGTGAACTGCATTCTAACTCTTTTGTGACTTGCATTGGAAATTTTTTGTGTACTGGGTTTTAATTGCTGCGAAGTATTTATGATGGGTTGCTTTGTGCCATTTCATTCTGCTTCTTGATTGAATATCTGATTGCATTTTGAAACTAGGCTTGTTGTTTCTTCTGATTCTGAGGATCTTCTGCAAAGAGTTGGTGTTGTTGTAGATAGTTCTTTTTCGTATGCCTACAGGGTTTGATAATTGAAAGGACATATTTTCTTTCAGTAATCGTTTGGTGTTTCTTATGAATGATACATTAAATTGTCTATTTATTTGCAGCCGTGTCGTTGGTACTAAGCTTCTACATAATATTTTGATTGATAACGCTCCTATATCCTTCAATTTTTGGAAGGTCAGAATCTATGCTTCTTGATCTGGAAGAGGAAACCATTTGGTTCCAGTTCATCAGTTCCCTAACCTATTAGACGAATGCTGCTAAGTTGTTTTTCTTTGTTACCTACCAATTTATTATTACATACTTGCTTGCATTCTAATTTTTTTAATTTTGTTCTACCCTCATCTGCAGTCCCAAGATGGTTGCACAAAATTTTGAAGTTGATCTTAACAAGCCCCTTGTTTGCCAGGTACGGATAATATTTGTGGCCTGTCTAGCAGTAGGTTTTTTTTTTTTTTTAATAATTTTCCTAAAATCTACTAGTGGGTTAAAAAGATTAAGGGGCAGGATTGGAAGATCAAACCACTATTACAATATAAAAATTGAGATATATGTGTGCAGAGGAAGTCATAGATCAGGATAATACAATCAAAATTGTGTACAATTTACTCAGAAAATATATAATTTAAATAAACATGACTCTGACACTCCCATAAAACTTTTTACAGGTTGGTTATCTTGGAGAAGCCTATGAAGAGTGGGTTCACCAGCCAATTATTAGCAAGGAAGGACCTCGATTTTTTAAAAGTGATTTTATGGAGGTATAACCTCTAACTATACGTGGAAAGTAAAATAATCTTCAGGTCATAAGTTCACACTTATTCAGATTTCTTGATGTTGAATATATTGAAAGATTATGGTGTTTGGTGTACTGTTAACTGCATGTAACAGTTCTTGACACGCACAGTCTGGTGGGCAGTTCCAGCTATTTGGTTGCCAGTTGTGTGTTATTCTATTTCTGTCTCTGCAAGAAAGGGCCTTGCACCCTCTCATGTGGCTCTCCTGGTGATCCTGGGTCTTTGCATTTGGACTCTGGCTGAATACACTCTACACCGTTTCCTTTTCCACATCAAAACATCAAGCTATTGGTAGATCTCTCTCTTTTCCCCCTGTCTCTGTGCATGTACGCGTGGCCCTCCCCTTTTTCTTGTGTTGTATATTTTGTTGTTTTTATTTCCATTTGGATGCATTGATGGACAAACTTCTTAACGGGTAGAGAAACACTGGCACTATTTTGGTTCATTTATTTATTTAATTTGGATTTGGATGATTATTTGTTCTAGGGGAAATACCTTACACTATCTTGTTCATGGTTGCCACCATAAGCACCCCATGGATGGCTTGAGACTTGTTTTCCCGCCAGCTGCAACAGCTATATTACTTGTCCCGGTATGTCCTTTCGGCAAAATCCTCATTAAGTCTTGAGAATTTGACCTTTTTTTCCTATTCTACACAAAAAGTATGTTGTTTTACTTCTACCTGACTCCCTTTTTTGGGGCCAAACAGTAAAGCCTTATTCATTCCTGATAATTGGATGGAAATTTGATCACAAATTATTGCTCAAGATTAATGTGAATACTGTCATTATTATGCTACAATATCTTCCTTGACGTGTTTACATAGATGTTTTTCACATTGATCTGAACTGCTAATTTGTGATGTTATTACCTCCTCGCTCAGGTCTTACATAAGATTTTCGTTTCACTTAATATACATTATTGAAATAGGTAACTGCCTTAGTAGCTTTCCTGTTTATAAAAGGCTGCATCAGTTGATTTGTTTGCTTTGTCCAGTTCTGGAACTTAATCAAGCTCTTATCCACCCCTTCAACTGCTCCAGCATTACTTGGTGGTTGTTTATTGGGTTATGTGATTTATGATTGTACCCATTACTACTTGCATCATGGTCAGCCAAAGAGTCATGCACCCAAAAATCTCAAGGTAAAAGCACTTCCTGCGGTAACTGTTGATTTCAATTAAATACCATAATATCTTCACCAAGCTGCTATATTAGTAATTTTTATTTAGAGAAGTTTTTATTATAGATTGCCATTTATCAGATGCATTGCACAACATCCCAAATATTCAAATGTCTAGTCAAAATTGAAATAATCATGTTTGATGGAATAATACGGTATTAGCTGATGGTTGGCGGCTAGGATTTGATGAGTAAACATCTTTCAAATTTTCCCATTAGAATTAATTTTGACGTAGGAAAATTTTTTGATTAGAGACTGGAACACCAAGTGCAGGCCCTGTGGACATAGACGCATTCTTTTTCAACCATTATTTTCTGGGCTCTTTGAATGGTTTATAAACATTGAGATGATATATTTTTGATATATTTTTTCTTCTACTCCCTTCTTGGAAAAATTTATAGCTAGATTCTTATTTTTGGTATCATCACTTCATTGTTGACATATGTTAAAACCCCCCGGGATGGGAGATGCAAATGCCACCTTCATGTTTGAAATATATGGTCGCATACCTCCTTAAACATGGAAAGTTAAAAAAATTATCTTCCTCAACTATCACCATGCTGGATAAATAAATTAAGAATAGAAGAGTCAGATGCTATAGTATCACCAATATTGGCACCAAATTTTTGAACTTGGTGACTGAAAAGGGAATTAGGATTAGGGAAAATAAGTAGTGGGAGACATGGCCTTCCCCAACAGCGGGCCTATGTTTTTGGTTGTTGAACCAAGTTTTTTCTAAAAAGAATGTATAGTTTATGGCGATTGTTTTTGAAATTTGAGGGCCAAAAACATACCATCAGGAATGAATATTTTTTGCATCGCAGCATCTTACTCTATTTTTCTGTACTGCAAAAAAAAAAAAAAAATGAATTCTTTACCACATTATCAGATGTGCCAGCTCAAACAGTTAGTTCTTGTTTCTGGATGAATAAAAGTATGCCATGCGACAAATGTGAGTTTAAGTGGCATATATTTGCTGCTACTCACAAGATTAAGTTATATGGACAAAATTGTATAAATCAATGTTGAGAAAATAAGACTGGCCATTGAACCAGTGAAGAAACGGGCTCGGGATTCAATGATCAAATAATGGTCTGAATGGTGGTCAAACGGGTTCATGAATAAATTAATATATTTAATATAACATGTGCTTAAAATAAATAGAAGCAATTGTCCATAATAATATAAATAAATATTTAAATAAAAATAATATATAATTTAAAGCAGGCAATATCTATCCATACTCCGTTGCTCTCATCCGAAATGTATACTTATTTCATAATTTATAATTTATAGCTCTAAAATACATATATACTACTTCTGATCCTTAATATAAGACTTTATTTGATTTTTATTTTAGTCTTAAATATAAGATCCCAATTCATTTTGTCTCTTATATTTATGTATTTTTTTTTAAGATAATCTTTCTTCTAGTCAATATACTTGATTAGTAAGGATATTTTATGAAAGACAACATCCATTTATTACAAATAACTAACTTAATTTATTTTCTTAATCTCTTCAAATTAGTCAACTAGCGCTTATAATTAGAACCGGCAATAGTATATAGATATTCTTGCATGTTTGTTCAAATTTCTTCATTTCCCAACGCTTGGTAGATATGGGTATGTATAAATTGTAGCTTAGAAATATGGATTAAAATTTAAAAAGATAAAAAAAAAAATATGTGAACAGTTCAACCACCGCTTGTAAGAATTTTGAGTAGTTTGAGGCAGGTTTGGCCGGTTTTTTGGCCTACTGTTTCTGTGCATTATCAAACGGGTATGGGACCAGTTTCCGGTTCAACCGATCAAACTGGCTGATTCAGTTTGGTTCTTACAACGTTGGTATTAAATCTTAAGTGATTGTTGAGGGGGATGGTTTTGGGTTTTCAGAAAGTATGGCTTTCAAATTAAGGTTTCAACTTTTGGATGCTGCCAAAACGAATAACGATGAAAAGGGTGTTTGCAATTTGTAGTAAACCAGAAGCCAAATAATCTACTTCCCCTGTTAATGTTGCAGAAGTACCACTTGAACCATCACTTTCGCATGCAAAACAAAGGCTTTGGGATCACTTCACCACTGTGGGATAGGATCTTTGGGACGCTGCCTCCATCACTAATAGGTGGTGTAAAAAGTAGATAAGTTGCTGTCAATGCCACTGTTTGGTTATTCAGCAAATTCAGAGGTCTGACAAATACACATGTAGTGTTTACTACTTGTCAATTGGATTTTGTTCTCGATTGATGTTTTCGAGGTTTACTATGCCTGTCTTGTGCTAATTTTCGTGGTGTCTCCATCATGCAATTGAACAGTGTGAAAGTGTTATTATATTATTTATCAGATTTAAATCAGAAACTCTCAGATCAATTTTTGCTTTTAGCTTGAGGCCTTATTGCAGGAATATCATTACTCCATATAACTAATTTAACTGGGTTATTAGTGTAACCGAAAGAGTGGATTTTTCATTTTTCTTTATTTGCATCGTCTGAGGTTGTAAGGACCTGTTTGGCACGTTCAAGATCTTAGGAAAAGGAAAATCCATATTTTCTATCAATTTAACACCTTTGATGGCACAATCTTTTTGCAAGCCATTTTCCGGTGGTGGGGCATTTTCCTTTATAGCCCGTTTGGTTCTTGCGTGTAAGTGGATTCCCTGTAATCCCAGTACATTTTGCTATTCTCATTGTTTGGTTTTTTTGTTTTTTGGCCAAAAATTGTTTGGTAGGTCCTAGGTAATGTAAATGAGATTACATTATGTAAAGGAGATAATCTCAAATGCTGGAATTTGGATTACATCAATGGACTTGTGTAATCCCCATTCCCACTTCCTTTATTCAATAATACCCCTCCCAATTTGGGTGCCCCTCCTCCCACCCTCTTCCTCTCTTCCACCAGCATTTTCCATCTTCCACATCTCCTCCACCAGCGGCACTCCTCCACCAGCGTCACTTCACCATTTTTTTTGATGATCGCGAAGTTTTCAACACTGATATTCTCCTCCTCTTGCAACACTTTTGTTCTGCCCACAACTGCCAACCTGTTCCTCCTTGCACCACTGTCGTTCTTCTCCGGTTGTAGACCTTGTTCTTCTCCACGACCATTGTTCACATTCGCCATTGTTCCCTTCTTAAATTCTGCACTGTACTCGTCATTCATATCTCTTTCTTTCCCATTAACATTCTTCTCTAGATTTCATTTTTAATCCTCATCTTCAAATTCTTTTTTCATATTGTGGGTTTTTGGGTTTGATTATGTTGCTATGTATTTTGGTAGATTCTGATAAGCAATGGTAATGTACGGTTGGGAAGCATTAAAAGAAAGAGGAAGATCGGGAAGGTTTTTTGTCTTCTTTGTCTTCTGACCAAGGCTACAATGGTCATTTCACAATTCTTTTTTTCATGTTTTTAAGATTAAAAAGGTATTCATTCTAACATGTACCAAACAAATATATTGTAATGATGATTGCATCATGTTACATTCTTAACCATTGCATTCCATTACATTCCCATTCATTCTATGAACCAAACAGGCACTTAAAGATAGGAATATCGCTTCCCGCTATTTTTTGTGGGAACCCATTTTTCATCAGGATGAGAAAATCTTGAGGACAAATTTACCTCTAAAAGAGAAAATGACAAGTGATGGAGATGATAGAGAAGAGGAAGAATTAGGTGGAGCACCAAAATTATATGGCTGGAGTAAAAAATGAGAGGAAACACATTTAAATACTCTCTAAATTAAACCATTGAACATTAAGTGGACATTTGTTTAGATGAAGCAATCTAATCTTTTTGCTCAATGCTTGGAAAACATGTTCAATGTTGCTGGATGTGATTGACCTATGGAGGAGGAAGATTTTCGCATTACCTAATTCTTTAACAGCGACAAGTTCTTTAATGTTGCTAGGTTGTTGAGTATGGCCTTTCTCGTGCTATAAATGAGCAAATGCGAATTTAGTGCTTGCTCATTTTCTTATTATATCTTGAATTCCACTAGACATAACTTTTTCAATTTAAATTTAAATTATGCAAATGAACTATCATTGGAAAGTTTTTTGAATATAGTTTCTAATAAAATAAGACCCATTCAAAAAATATTTGTATTTTTAAAGCTATGAATAGAATAGGGAAAAAAGATAAGAAACGTTTTAGATATGACCTTTGATAAATGTTATTACAATATCCCACAAACTGTAATTGTTTTTGAAGTGAAACTTGTTATACATAAAAATAGCCTCTATAAGTTTATTAAAAACATCTACCTTAATAAAAAATATTCTCATATGAAATATACATGATTTTTAAAATCTGGTTCAAAATCTAGAGAAAAATGTTTTTGACCCTTGCTCACACTTTTGATGATACCTGTCAAATTACAAAGCATTTTTGAATGAATCTTGTTGCACTAAAAACTACACTCAAAGAGCTTTTCATTAATAGTTTCTTTGCCAATTTGAATTTATATTGAGAAAATTATATCAAATTAAAAATTGCTCTGTTTAGTGTGTTCAAGACAGAGTGTAACGAGTGTTTAAGTAAGACGTAACGGAATTCAAATTTTCTAAGAAAGTTAGAATGTATCGTGCATGAATTGGAATTTGTTGATGCAAATTCCACTTTACATCAATAAACACATGGTTTAGCATTAAGCTACGGTAACAAAATAAGTACATTCAAATTTCATGCAAGAAAACACGTATTTGCTATAGTGAATTTAAATTTTCTTGTGTAGATTTTTAGCATCAAATTTGATTTTGCTTACTTCTGTCCTTGTCATATTAAAGCTTAAATTTCATTGAAAATAACTTTAAATATAAAGTGGGCAAATGACCTAACACTAAAAAGCTATTTAAATCTAGTTTCTAATAAAATAAAATCAATTCAAAAATTTGAATTTGATCCACCTGCAAACAAAAATTGTTCTGTAGGAAGTGAAAATCTGAATTGACAGAGGCAACAAGAAGTATAATGACTGAAAACAAACAATTGGAGGCATTCAAAACTATAAGCATTCAAAAGACGGAGTTGCTTCAAGAGAATATAGGAAAGATATCTGGGATAAACTCACTTGTTAATGCCGTAAGACTCAAACAATCCGTTTAAACAATTTTTGCTTGTTACTATTTAATTTAGTTATTTATTTCATTTTTATTATTGTTAATTATTGTTGTTGTATAAGGTCATGGGTGTCAAAATAAAATAGATTTGATTTGGTATCTCAACAAATGCTATCTTCATATTATTATTTATATGATTTATTATTTAATTTTTTTAAAAATTAATATTTATAGTATTTTTATGAAAATCTATGATGATTTTTAATTCACATTGAGCATGTATTTATTTATTTTAAATTATAATTTATTATTAATTTAACATTTTGGATTTTTTAATTTTTTAATAATATTTTTATTCTTTAATGTTAAAAAGCAATTTTTGTTTTCTTAGAAATTTTTCAAGATATTTTCATCTAATCAAGCATAAAATTTTTCATCAACCCATTTTTATTCTAGTGCTTACCAAGTGTACCATCACCTAAAAATTTTTCATTCCATTCCTTTTCATTCTAACAAATTCTTCCTACCAAAACGGAGCGTAAGACAGAGAAGAAAAAGGAGGTGAGAGAAAGAAATGAATTTCATTCACTTACGCCCTTATGTGCTGAAGGCGCTCGTTCGTGAGCCCACACTATCTTCCTTATTTAATCATTCATAGGCTAATGACTTGAGGATTTGCAGTTTAGAGTCTTCCTAATTTTTAATGGTTGTCCTATGAAGTCACCAGCTGTATATACGTGTGTATGTATGTACATATGTAACTAGAACATATAACAATTTTGAACATCAAGCTGAAGGAAAAGCAACAATGTAGGTACAACAATAAAGAAGGAAGGGAATGCAATAGGCAAAAAAATGTGGAAAGTAGAAAAGAACTAATGCAACCAATGGATTGTATTGACTAGAATGAACTCAATTCCCTTGAGATTGTAAATGCAAACAAATAGTTAAAACTGTTGGGATGTTTATTGTGATCTGGTAGGATCATATATCAAACAATTGTATTTAGAAAAACCAAATAAAACGAAAAATGATTAACTAGAAAATAAATTTGACAATAAGGAACGAAATTCTAAGAAAATTTGTTTTTTAAAACCCAAACACAAAATCAGAAGGATGATTGAAAATAGGACCTTAAGGGAACTTGTCACTTACTATCCTAGTAATGAAGACAACTTGACATTGTCAAAGTATTTTTGCAAGAGTAGGAGGCTACAAAGCAACACTCACAAAAGAGAGAAATTCTCAAAATTGTTATTCACTCAAAACTTCTAGATTTCGATCTAGAAGAAAATCCTCTTTCAAAAGGTCTTATTCAAGGAACACGAGAAGGAAACTTTTGAAAAATAAAATATAATCCTAATTGATACGCAAGGGATGCCTTCTTGTTACTTTTTGAAAGTTCTTTGAAGTCATTTGAGAAAAGAAAGGAGGGAGGGATTTTGTCGCGCGACGGGGTGCTATGGTCGGCATGCAAATGAACTAACATGACAAAATTGGGCGTAAAGTTGTTTTGAATTATTTTCTCCACCAACTGGGCTTAAATCTGGTGGTGTTGAGAATATTTACTATGCTAGTTAGATGAACCATTGGTGTAGAAAGTTATTAATTTTATACAAATTAAATAATTTAAATAACTATTTACGCCGGTTATTTATTTTAACTCGTGTAGAAAGCTTTTTCTACGTTCGTTGCTTTGGAAACTTGTATCTAAGTTACTACCTCCGGTCCTAAATATAAGAGATAGTTGATTAGTTTGAGGAGTTTAAAAAAATAAGTTAAGTTAATTATTTGTAATAAATAGGTGTTGTCTTTCCTAAAATATTCTAATTAATTAAGTATATTTGCTAAAACTACTATTATTAGAGGGACTATTTCAGAAAAAAATGCATAAATATAAGAGATAAAATGAATTGGAGTGTTATATTTATGACCAAAATAAAAATTAAACGAGATATTATATTAAGGATCGGAGGTAGTATTTTATTCCCATTGAAGGGTTATTGTAGCAAGGTTTTTTTGTTCAAATACATCATGTCTGTGTATCCTATTTGTTCATGTGAAAGTTACTTATTTTTATACTTCTCTTTTTCTTTAATCTTTAAGTTGTAATTTTTTTTTCAGTGTGAAGTTTATTCTTATGCTTCATTTAAATTTCATACAATAAGCATTTTAGTTTTAATATGGACAGAATTTTGAAAAAAGAAACTATGAGTTATCAACAATGTGTACAAGTGAGCGTGTTGTAAATATAGATATACATGGAAAGTGCGTATTCGGTCATTCCTCTAAAACTTCATGACTTGATCTATATATATATAACCATTTCCATACATTATCATCATCAATTATACATGCCATTATTATCATTTAACATTACATCCATTTACAATAATTACAAGATGTAAAACTCAAGGCACATATATACATAGTTCTAACAAATACATAACCTTCTCCTTTGCATCTCCATTCCTTTACCTTGCCTCTTAATATTGTGGCCCCTAGTTGTTTTTTTTTTTTAAGATGAAACAATGGTATCCTCAAGTCACATTGGATTTGAGACTAATCCCTTTCGGGCCTGGAGCAGTTAAGGAATAGCCCTCCCAACAAGTGCGCTTCCCGAGATTGGAACTTGTGTTCTCTTTCTTACGGGGGTGAGGCCGCTATCACCTCAACCAACAGCTTGTTGGTTGGCCCCAATTGTATTTAAATATGGAATGGGTGAGATTTCAGGGGAAATCTCAGTAGCAAACTACACCAATTATGCATGGAAGAGAATTGCTTGGTAGATGACATGCTTGGCTTTAAAATGTCATGTTTTCATTCTTGTAAACACTACAAAAAAACATGTATTTTGTAGCGGTTAATATATGACGTTTCTAGTGGTTTTAACCGCAACAAATAATATTTGCAGCGGTTAGATAAACCGCTAGAAAATCAAGGGCAAGAAACAGATTTCTAGCGGTTATAGGAACCGTTACACAGTATGGTCAAAACGCCAAAACTTTCTAGCGCTTAGAATAACCGCTAGAAAAACAAGTAGCTGAACGGCAATGAGATGAAATTTCTAGCGGTAATAAACTGCAATAAATCACAAAAAAAGTTTTAGTGGTTGATTAACAACTAGAAAGTTTTGAGCGAAATTTCATTTTGTCGGGAAACAAAAATTTTCATTTTGGCGCCAAATATTTCTAGCAATTACTAACCGCTAGAAAGTTCGAAGGAAATCAAATTTTGTCAGGAATTGAAATTTTGGAATTGGCGCAAAAAACTTTGTAGTGGTTAGGAATAGCAGGAAATGCAGCGGCAAATTTAAATTTTACGAAATTTGTCCCTTTCATTTTCTAGCGGTTTTGGAACCGCTAGAAAGTTTATTCCAGATGAAAAAAATAAATTGAGATGTTTGATTATTAAAGAATATAATATTATAAATTTAAAAACCATTAAGTAGATTATATTAGAGAATTTTTTTTTTAAAATGTATAATTACCAATGTAATACATGTTATACATTTGAATTTTGTAATAAATAATAAGTAATAAATAATAAGTAATTAAGTTGTGATTGTGTCAAATGAAGTGAATTTAATTTAATTAGTTGAATTGAAGATGAGATAATTTATAATATTAAACCTAAATTGTTATCTTGAGAAGTGCTTGAATCAGTTGAGGAGGGAATGACAAATATAAAGAAGAAAAATCTGAAAGAAAAAGAGAAATAAATATGTTAGTAAATTCTAAATAAATACAAATAAAAGATATTAAAAATTATAAAATAAAAATCACCTTACCATATAATGAAGAGAAAAAAACCATCATATCAGAGAGTAAAAAAAAGAGAGATAATTATAAAGAAGAAGGGAGAGGAAGGAAAACAGATTGGGTAAATGAATGAAGAGGTGATGTAGTATTTATAGAAAGGGAAAATTATTGTAGAGTCCCAAGCAAGAGATTTTATCACTCTAAGGTCCTGGAAATGCTAAAATGAATCTGAGGTCCCAAGGGACTTAATTGTGAAAAATTCCAATTGTGCAATTACAAAATTACCCTCATTCATTTGAAAGACAACGCTGAAGAAAAATATGAGGGTTCTTTATTCGCACAGCTCCGTCGCATCTCGCCTCTCTTCCTATCGCGTCTCGCCTCTTTGACTGTGATATTCTGCTCTGCTCCTCGCCTATCTGACTCCGTCTCTACCTCACACCTATTGCTTCTCATTGTCACTACCAACTTTCTTGTTTTTCGCTTCTCATTCTGTGAAGTATAAAATGATGCTCTGTTTTTCGCTGGTTCATGCTCTGTTTTTGCTGAAAATAAATGAATATGACAGTGTTTTTTTTGTTATAATCCCTGTAATGCGATGGTTCAATGTGTTGTTAATGGATACATCGAAGGTTGTCAATCTAACTATATGACTTGTCAATGACAAGTGATTGTGACAGGTTGATATAAAGAATGTCAAGTTCAAGTAGGAAGCATTTGTTCTGCTATATCCATCCAGGGAGACAATTTATTAATGATGTAGAAGATGAAATGCAATATGTTGGAGATGGTAGCATATATAGCGTTTTTTTTTTCATTTGACAACATAATGACATCTAAATGTAAAGTTAAGTTAATGTGTATTGATATTATTTAATGGTTACAAAGTTTTTTTAATGCCATTTATGTGTATTGATTAGCATGAAATTCTTCATTAATATCCTTATCATGTCTAGAAATGATAAGGGTATTAATACTAAAAAAACGAATGCTAACTATGATGACATGATAGGTACATATCACAGTCTTCTCTATCAGATCTATTGACAACCTCAACAGTGAGTGTTGACAACCTGAGGAGAAGTCATTGACAACTTCAACAGTGTCGCTAACAACTGACTCTGTGGGATAACACAGCCTCTAATCAAATAGAATTATTATCATATATAATGACTTTAACAATAAATGGGAAGCTCTTTCAAGTCATCAATAGCTTTAAGTGAATCCAATTTGATTATAGCAGAATTTTATTGCAGAAATTCATTAACAACCTCAATAACGAGTGTTCACCACACAAGAAGAATCTGTTGACAACCTCTGCAGTGTCACTAACAACTGACTCTGTGGGATAGCATAGCCTCTGATCAAATAGTATTATTATCATATATAACCACTCTAACAATAAAATGGAAAGTTCTTGAAGTTATTAACAACTTTAAGTGAATCCAATAGATAGATTATAACAGAATTTTGTTGCAGAAATTCATTGACAACCCTAACAACAAGTGTTGACAACCTGAGGAGAAGTCGTTGACAACCTTGGCAGTGTCACTAACAACTGACTCTGTGGGATATGACAGCCTCTAACCAAATAGTATTATTATCATATATAATGACTTTCACAATAAAATGGAAAGTTTTTCAAGTCATCAATAGCTTAAGTGAATCCAATTTGATATAGCATAATTTTATTGCAGAAATTCATTACAAACCCAAGAAGAATCTGTTGACAACCTCTGCAGTGTCACTAACAACTGACTCTTGGGATAGCATAGCCTCTGATCAAATAGTATTATTATCATATATAACCATCTAAAACAATTAAAAGGAAAGTTCTGAAGTTATTAACACTTAAGTGATCCAATTAGATTATAACATAATTTTGTTGCAGACTTTCATTGACAACCCTAACAAAAGTGTTGACAACCTGAAGAGAAGTCGTTGACAACCTTGGCAGTGTCACTAACAACTGACTCTGTGGGATGGACAACCTCTAACCAAATAGTATTATTATCATATATAATGACTTTAACAATAAAATAGGAAGCTCTTTAAGTCATTAACAACTTTAGTGACCCAATGGATATAGCAGAATTTATTACAGAAATTATTGACAATCTCAACAGCGAGGTTAACAACCTAAGAGAAAATCTATTGACAATCTCAGCAGTGTCGCTAACAACTGACTTTGGGGATAGCACAACCTCTAACCAAATAGCACTATTATCATATATAGCAACTTTAGCAATAAAATGAGAAGCTCTTTCAAGTCATAACAGTTTTAGTGATCCCAATTGCTTACAGTAAAATTTTATTATAGAGATTCATTGACAACCTCAAGTAAGTGTTAACAACCCATGGAGAATCTATGACAACCTCGGTAGTGTTGCTAATAACTACTCTGTGGGATAGCACAACCTTCAATAACATTAAATTATAACTAAATAATATCATATTAGCTTTAACACTAAAATCATATGTTAAGAATCATCAAAACATTGCATAATGTACAATGATTGTCATATTATACAGTAACTTAATTCAGACTGTCAATGACAGCCTCAACAGCTGTGATAAAAGTCTATGGCAATCTATTGACAAGTACAGCAAAATAGAAATATGATATTATATCAGATTACTTCCAAATATCATATCACTTTTTATATGTATACAATTTACACTACGCCAAATTCACAACCCACTTAAAAAAGCATATCGATTGCATGTGTACATAATGTCAGTTGTTAGTGACACTGCAGAGGTTGTCAACAGATTCTTCTTGGGTTGTAATGAATTTCTGCAATAAAATTATGCTATAATCAAATTGGATTCACTTAAAGCTATTGATGACTTGAAAAAACTTCCCATTTTATTGTGAAAGTCATTATATATGATAATAATACTATTTGGTTAGAGGCTGTCATATCCCACAGAGTCAGTTGTTAGTGACACTGCCAAGGTTGTCAACGACTTCTCCTCAGGTTGTCAACACTTGTTGTTAGGGTTGTCAATGAATTTCTGCAACAAAATTCTGTATAATCTAATGGATTCACTTAAAGTTGTTAATAACTTCAAGAACTTCCATTTTATTGTTAGAGTGGTTATATGATAATAATACTATTTGATCAGAGGCTATGCTATCCCACAGAGTCAGTTGTTAGTGACACTGCAGAGGTTGTCAACAGATTCTTCTTGGTTGTGAACACTCGTTATTGAGGTTGTTAATGAATTTCTGCAATAAAATTCTGCTATAATCAAATTGGATTCACTTAAAGCTATTGATGACTTGAAAGAGCTTCCCATTTTATTGTTAAAGTTTATTATATATGATAATAATTCTATTTGATTAGAGGCTGTGTTATCCCACAGAGTCAGTTTAGCGACACTGTTGAAGTTGTCAATGACTTCTCCTCAGGTTGTCAACACTCACTGTTGAGGTTGTCAATAGATCTGATAGAGAAGACTGTGATATGTACCTATCATGTCATCATAGTTAGCATTTGTTTTTTTAGTATTAATACCCTTATCATTTCTAGACATGATAAGGATATTAATGAAGAATTTCATGCTAATCAATACACATAAATGGCATTAAAAAAACTTTGTAACCATTAAATAATATCAATACACATTAACTTAACTTTACATTTAGATGTCATTATGTTGTCAAATGAAAAAAAAAACGCTATATATGCTACCATCTCCAACATATTGCATTTCATCTTCTACATCATTAATAAATTGTCTCCCTGGATGGATATAGCAGAACAAATGCTTCCTACTTGAACTTGCCATTCTTCATATCAACCTGTCACAATCACTTGTCATTGACAAGTCATATAGTTAGATTGACAACCTTCGATGTATCCATTAACAACACATTGAACCATCACATTACAGGGATTATAACAAAAAAAAACAGTCATATTCATTTATTTTCAGCAGAACAGAGCATGAACCAGCGAAAAACAGAGCATCATTTTATACTTCACAGAATGAGAAGCGAAAAACAAGAAAGTTGGTAGTGACAATGAGAAGCAATAGGTGTGAGGTAGAGACGGAGTCAGATAGGCGAGGAGCAGAGCAGAATATCACAGTCAAAGAGGCGAGACGCGATAGGAAGAGAGGCGAGATGCGATGGAGCTGTGCGAATGAAAGAACCCTCATATTTTTCTTCAGCGTTTTCTTTCAAATGAATGAGGGTAATTTTGTAATTGCACAATTGGAATTTTCACAATTAATTCCCTTGGGACCTCAGATTCATTTTAGCATTTCCAGGGACCCTAGGTGATAAAATCTCTTGCTTGGGACTCTACAGTAATTTTCCCTTATAGAAATCAGCGAGACATTTGTAGCAGTTTGTTTGTAGCGTTTTAATTCATTTTGTAGCAACCTTGGATTTTCTACCGTATAATATAACCGTTAGTATTTGTAGCAAATTTTACATTTTGTAGCGGTTCTATAACCGCTACAAATGTAATTTTTTATTTTTTAAAAAACTGAACCAATTTTAATTTATACATATTTATTTATGAAAGGAAATTTTTGAATGATAAATTTTTTTGAAATGCTATTCTTGATCATCATCCTGCCTGAAAAGAGATATTAAAAAAAGTTATGTTAGAATTATAATATATTTAGAAAAAATTCGTAATTAGTAGTTAATTATTTAAATAATTTAAGAAAAGACATATACCTGATAATTGCCAATTATCATCTCCTTGAGGAAAGAAGTTTTCGAAATTCGGGGGTTGGAAGGGTTCACTGTCGTAATAATGTCACCATCACCCATATCATAAAGATCCCGTGGCTTGAGGTGAATGACCATATTCCAGCCTTTTGTTTCTCATCCTCAACATAGTAAACCTGGTGTGCCTTGGAAGCAAGAATATATAGCTCATCATCTTCAGATTCCCTTGTATGAATAAGTCTAGAGAAATTACCAGAGGTGATGCCCAGTGGTCAGTAGCAAGTCCTCGTGAAGTTGCATATTTGCCCAACAGCACTTGAACAGAGTTATGGTGAAAAGCTGGTAACTCAACTCAATGATGCCAATTAGCTTTCCATAATAAGTGACGCCTCCAAAGCACATATCGTCGTCACTGCTGCTAGCATAACATCTCGTCCTAAATGTCCCGGTAAACTCCAGAGTTTTGTGTGAGCAATCCCTGATCATGTCCAACTATACAGAACTTGAAGCCGTTAACATTATACACGGTAAACCTTCGTGCATGATCTAACAGAATGAGGGAAAGAGCTTTGAATTCATCTGCCTATGGGCTGTTGTCATTACGTATTCGACGTGTAAACTAACCAGGAAACTCTTTGTGGACTCTTTTATCAATGTCAGAGGAACGCGCACGCCCCCATAGCTATCGCCTGAGGTAACTTCTAAACTCACTATAGTGAAGTGTAATGTTTAGAAGAGTCAGTGAGAAACAAATGTAAAGTGTAAAGTTAGTGAGCTTATATAATACTTACTGCATGAAGGGTTTACTTTGGCTGCAATTTATCAAAACATGTCTGTGTGCCTGGAGTTTCTTTTGTGGGAGTGAGTCTAAAGAATTCATATCCTCCAACTGGTTTCCCGACAGGGAAAATAAAGTTGACATGGAAGGACCAGGAGGAGAATCATCTACGCAATGTGGGCGGTTAAAAGATGTCTCCATGTCATCAAAGTACCTTGAACAGAAAGTTAGGACCTCATCTCCAGAATAACCTTATGCTATTGACCCCTCAGGGCACGCCTTATTCCTAACATATGATTTTAATTTTCCCAAGTACCTGTAGGTTAATATTCCATTAATAATTGTGAGCAAATGAAATAACAATGTGAAATTTAAAGAGGGGGTTATGAAAGATAATCTGGTACCTCTCTATAGGGTACATCCATCGATAGTGACTGGGCCAGCAACCTTGGCTTCTCAAACAAGGTGGACAGTCAAGTGAACCATAACAGTGAAGAATGATAGAGGAAATATCATCTCCAAGTGACAAAATGTAAGAATTATTTTATTTTTGTAGCTGATCAAGCTCTTCCGCTATCAAGACCTTCGCACACAACTTCTTGAAAAATGAACACAATTCCACCAAAACTACTGATACATCAGAAGGAAGTGTGTTTTCAAGGCCATAGAAGTAACGATTGCATAAGAACATGGGAGTCATGACCTTTTAACCCAGTAACCTTTGGAGCCTACAATCGATACACCTTGAGATATTGCTAGAATATCCATTTGGTACTTTAATATCCTTCAGCGTCAAAAGGAAGATATCCTTGTTTTGCTTTGTCAAGGTGAATTTAGCTGGTTGAAACTTGCCCTTTTCATCAGGCCAAGCCTCTTCACGAATTCCCCAGGCCCATAAATCTTTTCTAGCTGTGAGATGGTCTTTGGACTTTCCAGCTTCGCTGAGCAACGTATATAGCACATTATTGCACACATTTTTTTCAATGTGCATAACATCCAAACTATGTCGTAGCAAATTAGATTTCCAATAAGGAAGAGTGAAAAATATGCTTCTCTTCTACCATTGCATAGGTTGCACATAAGATGTCCCACGAGATAATCGTCCCAGTCATTTAGGATCCACATTCTTACCAAACTCGACATTAACATCATCTAACTGTCACAAAATATCCACACTAGACAAAGTAACAAGAGGATCTCTCTGCTCCAGTTTCCCATCAAAGCGAATCCGTTGTAATCTAAATCTGTGCTTGGAATTGAGGAACCGTTGATGTCCTATGAAGCACCACTTGGGACTGTGTGGAAGGCGACATGGCACAGAATCAAAATTACACTCAGGACAGGCCAACCCAGTATGCACATTCCAGCTGGACAAAGTTCCCAAACCAGGAAAATCACTTATTGTCCACATCAAGGCTGCATAGAGATTGAATAGTCACTTGTCATATGAGTCACATGCCTCAACACCATTCATCCACAGGTCGATCAATTCATGTATTAACGGTTGCAGGTATATGTCTATATCATTTCCCAGTGCTTTCTTGCCAGGAATGATCATGGAAAGCAAAAAGGAGCTCTGCTTTATGCACATCCAAGGTGGTAGATTGTATGGAACTAATATCACCGGCCAGATACTATAACTTGTGCTTATGTTTTCAAAGGGATTGAAACCATCGATTGCCAACACAAGACGATATTTCTAGGATCACTGGCAAAGTCTAGAAATTTCACATCAAATGTTTTCTACACCTCTGAATCTCGTGGGTGCCTTAACCTGGCATCTGGATTTTCCTCAGTCACATGCCACCTCATGTGCTGAGCCATTGATGACATATACATTCTTTGCAACCGCAATTTCAAAGGAAAGTATCTAAGGAAATAATGTATTAAAAATCTCAAATATCGAATATTTAAAGACCAAACAAGTAACACATTATATTCAATTGTATTGATAATTTCAAATATCGAATATTTAGAGACAAAACAAGTAACACATTATAATAAATTGTACCTAAGAATTTTGGCTGGTTTCTTCTTCTGCTTTTTCTCATTCCGTATCAACTTATAGCGAGACGTCCTACATCTCATACAAATCTCCTTGTTTGCATTATCTCCCCAATACAACATATAGTCGTTGGGGCATGCATCTATCTTCTTGTAGTTCAAGCCAAGCTTGTTAATAATCTTCTTTACTTCATAAAAAGATGGAGGGAATTCAGCTTGAGGGAAAGCATCTCCCAGTAATTCCAATAGCATGGACATTGCCTTGTCAGTCATACCACACAAGCATTTGATATGATACAACGTCACCAAGAATGACAACTTAGAATACTTTGTGCACCCAGAATAAATAGGCTTGTCAGCTTCGCTCATGAGGTCGAAAAATTCCCGAGCAGTTTTGTTTCTAAGAAACTCCGATTGAGGCCCTTCTACTTCATCTTTATTGGGATCCTCACTTTCGTGAACGCCAAAAGCATCACGCACAGCATCGGCTTCATCTACTCGAACTCCCATCTGTGAAACTACTAGAATTGACTCAGTAACCATATCTGGTCGTTGCCTATGTAGTTGCTAAAATATATACTCTCACGGGAAGGGCTTAAAGATCAAATGCTCTAACAATATCTCTGGGATGCCACTTCTTGAAATTACATTTAAGACATGGACACTGAATCTTACTATTTACGGCGACATTGACGAAAGCAAAATCCAAGAAATAGTTTAGACTACCCAAGTATGGGGAGTTGACTGATGCAAGTTGATCCATGACCTATCCATCATTAATGTTGCTCAAATTTCATGAACATATGACATAGGAAGCTCAAAGAGAAGTTAAAATGAATTTCAGAGATGGAGTTATTCAGCTTATAAAGGAGGCTGCCAATGGATACATAACGGTCAAATTTTTGTAGCGGTTCTAAACCCCTAGAAATTTCTAGCAGTCTTAACAGCTAGAAATTTGAATTCAGAAGCTTTTTTTAGTGGCTATAGATTTTCTAGCAGTTATAACCGCTAGAAAAATTTTGCCATTTATTTTCTAGCAGTTTTGAACTGCTAGAAAGTTTGAGGGAGGAGGGAAATTTGAATTTCTTGTGAATTTTCTAGCAGTTAATTAATCACTAAAAATTGTTAACATTTTTCAGTTTTATAGCGGTTTATAACCGCTAGAAAATGTCTGTTAGAATAAATTAATATTTATTAAATTAAATTTTTACAAAAATATTAAAATAATAAATAGTATTAAAAGGTATCAATAATATGTGTATGCATAAATTTAAAAAATTCCATGATATGTTAAATATTAAAATACATATTCCAAGAATGAATTTTAATGTTAAAAGAATATATGTTTAGTATGTTTTATATAGTGCAACAATATATTAATTAATACTTGACATAAATAAAATTATAGAAATAAAGAATTAAAAGTAAACAAATAAACATAAAACTTAAATAAATATCCGCATAAAACATAAGATAATAAAATCCAAATCCAAATAAAAATCCTACATAAGGAAAACAGGGAAAATCAGGGGTGAGGGGCAGAAGCAGCATCATCGTGATCGTCGGCGCTAGATCCTCCTGCTGGTTCTACTGGGGTAGGCAGGCTACTGATCGTGTTGGGGCTAAACCGGCTGCTGGTCGTGCAGGGGCGAGACTAGTGGCAGGCGTACGTTAGGGATCTCGAGAATCGGGATGTTTGGAGCGATAGTGATCACCACATCACGCATGGCCATAGTAGCTGCCTTCAATTGGTCAAGCTGCAACTGGAACTGACGATCACACTCCTCCATCCTGGCCTTCATCTCTCACCTGATCTCCTGTCACAGCTCATCTGAGGATGAGGAACTCAGTCGCTTCATTCATGCGCTCGCCTGAGAGCTCCCTGTAGTGTATGAAGGGCCAACGCAACCCGAGCGGGCAACCTAATCAGTGTGGGTCCGAGATCGAGCCTACTAACTTGACCAAGGTGTTGCGCTCAGTCACGACCCACCAAAAGTGAGGCGGTGGGATCCAAGACAAACCCCTGAGACTCATGCAGCTCGGTATCGACCTGAGTCATCCGCGCCTACCAAAATTAATATAAAGATATAATTAGTATGAAATAATATTTATACTGTGATATGATATTAATATTTAATTAATTACTTACTGCCATCTCCTCAATCTCATCCAACGCAAGCCTGTCTAAAGGTCTGTACAGAATTGGCCACATCTCGCCATATGTAGGCGTGTATCCCCACTCTTACCGAATCCTTTCCCTTTGTAAATGAAATGAAAGAAATTATTAATTATAAATTAAATACATATACACATTTAACAAATTCTTTTCAAGTACTTACAATCTCATCATAGGTGATAGCAAAGCTCCTGGATCCAACCCTATGATATCGTCTGGTGCCTGATGCTCCCAATATTTCTCTAGGAAAGAGCCTCAACAAAATGTAAAAAAATTAAATTAAATTAGTCAAATTGGACAAAAAATTATAATTAATGCAATATTATCATACCATCTGCTTAGCCGACATCTTAAAATAAACATAACTCGACCAGTCTTACTCCGGGACTCCACTAGGTATATCTGCCAGTATCTCCTGTAGGGGCCTCGTCCCATCACCTTTCTCTCCCACCACAGGTTAGCCCTCCTGTTCTTCCATGTCATCCCAAGTCTCTTGATTGTATCCGCACTCAACTCCTCTCCTAGTATAAATTTACTCTGTAATTAAAAAAAATAAAGAATTATATTCATTTCCCTAATACAAATAAAACTAAATTAATAAATAACAAATTAAACAAAACAATTAAGAGATTTAAAGAAAAAAATATATTCATTTAACTAATTTAAAAATATTATAAATAAAAAATAAATTATATCAATAACATATCATAATCAAACAATTAAGTAATTTAAATAAAAATATATTTTTATTCAACTAATTTAAAATTATTATAAGTAATAAATTAATGAAATAAATAACAAATTATTATCAAACAATAAAGTAATTTAAATAAAAAATATATATTCATTTAACTAATTTCAAAATATTAACAATAAAAATAAATTACAGCAATAACAAATCATAATCAAACAATTAAGTAATTTAAATAAAAATATATTTTCATTCAACTAATTTAAAATTATTATAAGTAATAAATTAATGAAATAAATAACAAATTATAATCAACATTTAAGTGATTTAAATAAATATATATTCATTCAATTAATTTAAAAATATTATAAGCAATGAATAATTAAATAAATAAAAGTTTAAATACAAACAATTAAGTACTTTAAATAAAAAAAAAATATATTCATTTAACTAATTTCAAATATTATGAATAAAAATAAATTACATCAATAACAAATTATAATCAAATAATTAAGTAATTTAAATAAAAAATATATTCATTTAACTAATTTAAAATGGATAAATAACAAATTATTAATTAAATAAAAAATTACAATCAAACAATTAAATAATTTAAAAATAAAATATATATTCTTACTTAAATTAAAAAATTATAAATAATAATTTTATACTACCGTCATCATTTCCAACTTGTTGCATCTTCTCTAGAGTGATTTTCTTCCTCCATAAATGGGGAACAGGGTCCATTACTGAAAGAGGCACACATACTTGTTATACCTAGCCACCTTTCTTGGTCGGTTGGCCCAATTCATTCAGTGGCACAACCACCCTTACCGTCGTGGTCGTGGTTGTCCTGCTTGTCTGTTCCTCCTTAGGACCTCTTCCCCTCAGTCTGCAAAATTTAATTAAGAAATTATTATATATTAATGAAAAACAATTTCTGTATAAATTAAATAGTTGCCAAATTTAAAAAGTTAAATAAATACTTACCCTCAATGTCTACTTCAAAACTGGTATGGTGTCTAGGAGCAGGAGGACGCCTGCTCGGATGGGATTCTTTTGAACCTATTCCTCTTCCTCCTCACCAGCATCACCATGGGGTTGTTCATCCCCCGAAAAATAAGCCTCCTCAGTCCGCTGGATATTATCATGCTCTATGAAGCTTTGGAAATCCTCCTCGTTCAGATCGTAGTCATGAATGCTCGGAAGACTCACCAATATCATGACCCCCACCACTACGATCCTCACTGAGTCCTGCTCTCTCAGGATCAATTGACTCCTTCCCTGCTTGATGACTCATCCTAATAATACCAAATAGTAATTGTAATGAAAAATATATTTTACAACTAAAAATATTAAAAATAAATAATTATATCAAATAATAATTATTTCTATTAACTCTAATAATATAAATAATATTAATTGAAAAAAGATATTCCTATATTTAAATTTACCTTTAACTCATAAAAAAAATATAACTACTTCTATAACTTTATAAAAACTAGCCTATCATAAAAAAAAATTTCCATCAACTCTAACTAAATTAAGCTAGTCTATCAAACTAATATAAAAAATATAACAAAATAAAAAATAAAAACAAAAATTATTTATAAATAAATTACTATTCTTACTTGAAAATATGGATCTGCAACTGGATCTGGATTTGAATCAAGATATACTTCGTGGAGAGAATTCGGCAGAGCTCCGCTTCAAAATTCGCCAAACAGTGAAAATGACGCGGTGGGGGGTATATATAGGCCGCGATTTTCTAGCAGTTTTGAAGAATCGCTAGAATTTCCTAGCAGTTTAAGTAAAACCACTAGAAATTTCTAGCTGTTACACTACGCCACCTCTTGTATTCAGCCATGTTTCACAACTCCTCGGGAAAAATAAAAACTTTCTAGCGGTTTCTCTTAAAACTGCTAGAAAGTTGGTCACATTACTATCGGTTTAGGAACCGCTAGAGAATGGAACGGTGATTTGCATTCTCCAGTGGTTCTATCATCGAAACCGCTGGAAAATATGAAGGGAATTGAAAAGACGCGCAACGGAAAATAAATTTAAAATTTTCAATCCCTTGCCCAGATCTACCGATTGCGTTTAAGTCAAGTTGTAAGAAGTATTAGCTTCGATGTTCGATTTCTTGGTGGCTCGGGGATTCCGCCGTTCAAGATGCCTCTGCTCGCATCTTTTATCACTTGAAGTCGACAACTCAGATTGGCTTCCTCTACCGGTATCCACACGAATAGCATTCCAATCACGAACGACGTGCTAGCGCCTCTTGTCCTTCTAGGGTTTATTTTTGGAAGAATCCGTCCTCCCTTCTCTATTTACTGGCCGTCTCTTATCAGCAAGCTTTTACACTCTCACACCCAAAACCCTAGCTCCTAATATCAAATATATAGGATGCTATAGGTATTATGAAGGATATTTGATTTCGAAATTAATCCTAAATTAATTCCGAATTAATACAATATCAAATATTGCGTAATCAGATAAGAACACAATTAAATAAATATGTTTTATATTAAATCCGTCCCACAGATTTAATTCACCTATTTATTTAATTCAAAATAAAGATATGACGAAATTATATTTGATTTATTCTCATAAATCAAATTTGAGATATTATATTATATCTTATCAATTTAAAATTGATATAGATTTAATTTATCCTAATAAATTAAATCTAAGAGATATATATTTCTTATCAATTTAAAATTGATATATAGATTTAATTTATCCTAATAAATTAAGTCTAAGAGATATATATTTCTTATCAATTTAAAATTGATATATAGATTTAATTTATCCTAATAAATTAAATCTAAGATATCATATCCATTTAAATTTCAAATTTAAAAGTGATATAGATCTAATTTATCCTTATAAATTAAATCTAATAATTAATATCTCTTATATTTATATAATATGTATATATATACAAATTTATATATATATATATATATACGTCCACCCTATATTATTCATTGAATCTGGACATATCTTAGATTCAATGAATCTGGACATCATAGCTCATGTTGGGCTATTTTGTGTGCGACCCTGTAGGCCCATATGAAGTTGGCAGTGGGCCATTAACTATAATGACTCACAAGTTGTCACACCTTACTATAATATTGACTTAGGTTCCTTTCAAAATCATTTTTGACCACATTGGATGGTCTTGGGCTCACTTTTTACCATAAAAACGCTAATTTTCGGATTTTTACTGTTCATCGGGTAAAAATCCAGTTTTTCTGGCCCAACTTCAAAAATTCATAACTTATTCTAAAAAAATCCAATTTGGGTGGTTCAAAATTCTACTTAAAGCTCTTTAAGTCCTCTTTCAAGGAAAAATAATCTCATTTTCCAATTATTTATGAGAAAGCGTCAGGTTTTTGAGAGAAAACAACACTGTCCATTTGCCAAAAACCCTGATGTCCAGATTCTGACCATTAACTTTGAAAAATTATTATAAATCGTATACTGGTCCATTTTAAACGTATTAGCTATCAATTGAAGCTCAGGATGTCATATTTCATCATGCCAAATTTCACGATTTAAAGCGTTCGGGAACATAATCAAAAAGTCACGTGAACCGGTCAGGGTCAGTGTGCTTCCAGCACTGTTAGTTTAATATTACATAACCAAAATAAGCTCACGAATTTTGTGGCTAAACTCCAAAAATCAACCTTCAATCTGCAGCTTCCCTTTTGAAGATTCATGCCCTAAAATGTTACATGATTCTTGGGGGATGAGATTTTTGGAAATCCCAGTAGTAAATTAACCAACTATATCACCAAGCAAGCATCATTATTATGCATGATCACATTAGCTACTATGGATGAACTAACATGCTTATCATTTGGCAAACTCAATCATGCAAAGGCCAAAGCAAGATACTATAAAGAGCAGCCACATAACAATCAAGAGAGCTCAATCACAATAATAGCAATTAACCATACAATAATCAACAATGCTAGTTAGTGGTAGTAGCTAGGTTTAACTTACTACCTTGCTTCAAAAGTCTTAGCCTTTCTTCCTTCTCCTCTTTCCCTTGGCAAATATCAAACCCTAACCATGTGATTCAACAAAAATGGCAGCAAGAATCATATATCCAACCATGAAAAAGCAAGAACATACATCAAAATGATTCTTGGACCATAAAGTTCCCTCCTTTGTTCACTAGTTTTAGATTTGGTTCTCTTTAACCCTAAAAATCACTCCTTGACTTGTTCCTACATGGATTTTCATGTAGATTCCAAAAATAGGCTTAGATTTGTGAAAATAAAACTGATTCTTCCAGCCACAAACCGACCAAACCACTAGAGGTTTTGACCCAAAATTTTCAGCTTTGCTTTTAGGCTTCCAACACTTGTTTCTTTAGTCTACCCTACACCATTCCTCATTTTAAGCATCATGGAAGCCTTAAAACAATGAAAAGCTCATCCTAGGGTCCAGTTCTTCACTTGGTCGAAAATAACTCTCACAACAACAACCATGAAAAATACTTTAAAATCACTTAAACTCACTTGCCAACACTAGGATCTAGCTTGTGTTGTTGTGTCTTAGCAAATGTTATGATCAAAACTTCTTTCCCCTTTTATTAATCACTTGGTCCACATTAAGAGAGGGAAGAGACAGATTTTAAACCATAAAAATGAAAGAAACCAAAGCAAGAACACTTCTAGGACCAAGATCTAACTTTGAAACCTTGCTAGGATGATCAAAAGTGCTCCCTTTCTCCTTGTTTCCTCTCAAACTCTCTCTTTTTCTCTATTTTCTCCCTTGCACGAAATGAACATCTGAAAATGGGGAGAGAAGAGCTTGATTAAGGCTTCAAAATATCCCAACCACCTTCTTTAATGATAGTCCAAGTGTCATTACCCTACTAAGTCTTGATTCCTCTCTCTTAATTAACATAATTCCAAATGAAATTATTTACTAAAGTCAAAATCCTCTCCATTCATGGAATGACACTTGGCTAATTCAAATCTTCTCCTTCAAGAGCTTGACACATGGCTCAATAGGATCCCTTGGATTTGCAAGACACCAATCTTGCTTTATCGGTATACTTTAGGCTCTGAGTTTAACTTCTTTCTTATAATTACAGTAACTTAGTCTCTGTAATTATTTTCTATCAGATCCTTAATTTATTCTCCTCATTATTGTCTTCCCAAATTGTCCTTTTTGTCTCAAAATTAATTTCCTAATATTTAAATAAAAAGGAAAATTATTTCCTTCTCTTTAGGGATTTTTCCACTTTTCACATTTATTTGGAAAAATCTTGGACACTTGAGGGTTTCCATTTAATTCCATAATTCCTTATAATTCCTTGGGATCTCATAGGAATTTCTTGGAATTTTATTCTCTTAAAATATTTATTTGGAATTTTCAAATAAAATCCCTCAATTAGCCTAAATCACCCTTAAATTCTCTTATAATTTCTCTAAGGGTAATTTAGTCATAAAACCAACTTTATAATTTCATATAACTCTCAAAGGATATTATCCTATTTTTCCTTAATTTTCATGGCTCAAAAATATTTTTCCTTATTTACATTTGACCAATTTTCTTTAATTAGTCAATTTCCTATAATTGGCTTGGAAAAACTGTAATTATTTTCCACCAAAATTCTTTGACTTTTCCTTATTACTTTTAATCCTCAATAATTTGAGAATATTTCTTGTCTCCAATTATCATAATACTGGATGTGACACAAATCGTAAGCGGTCTCTAGCAAGACATCACGACTACCCAAATCATATGAGAATCGTTGAACGATGTAACCTTTCATACAACCATATCACGTCCTTTTGTCACACGACATTTTGGTCATGGATGAGGCATAGAGAACGTCATCCTCCTATTCATGACCGTTACTTTCTCGATCCTTGAGTAGTCTGAGTATAGAAACAGAACTACCTTTCCATTATATTATGGCCATACATTTCTCAGAATCACTCATCAAGGGGCCCAATAATATCTCTCTATGAATGTAAGGGACAAATTCCATCTTGACCATTGACATTCCTCCACATGAAAAAACCACTAAGCCTGAACATAGTCTTTATGATCACTCGGTCAAAAGTGACTTTTGACTAGGTCAAAGCTGAGCGTTTCTCATGTAGGAATCCATGATGATCTCAGGTCAAAGGGCACAGTGACATGGTTTGTATATGAGAGAAGCTTATGACTTAACCCATGCAGCTCTCTCATAGCGGGTCGGTCCAACACCTTGTACTCTTACATGTGCCTATGACTTTGATTTATATCTCTATATATCTTCAAAGTCATATTGGTCTTATTTCATCTCTGCTCCCACATAGATGACCGACCAGGGACATTTAGGATAACTCATGAGTTATCCAAGGGTAGTCATCACAGTAAACATGCAAATAATATGATAACATAATTAAGAAATTCATAAATCAACAATGTTCATAACACAATGATTGGCTCCTAGGGCACAATTTCCAACAAAATAAACGCTAGAAATTTGGCACCAACTTCGCACCAAAACGGGCGAACAATTCTGGCGGTCACTTTCTAGCGGTTTACTTCTAACGGCTAGAAGCTTATAGGGCCCACACTATTTTTGGTCAAAGCACTACGAATTTCTTGTAGTTTGTTTGAAAACCGCTAGAAATGTCTGAATTGGTAGCGGTTTTATATAACCACCACAAATGTTCTGTTGCTAATTCTACTTTTTTTTTGTAGTGAAAATACTATGCTTTCATGCTCAATATTTCATACACACATGGCCATGGATTATACAAGAAACATAGCAACATATCATCATGCATATATCAAAGCACAATCAAGCAACATCAACACAAGCATCTACCTCAAGCATACAAATACAGTAAGTTCACTACCTTGTTTTTTTAGCCTTTCTCTAGCTTTCTTTGCTTCCAACCATTAAGGTTTCTTACTCAACCTTTGCCATTCCTCTTCCTTGATGTCTTAGGCCCTAAATACATCAACACATCATTGCCATTTTTCATTAGGGCCATGGTAACCAAAACATCAAAACTTTGTTTTCTTTGAAATATATTAACTTCTAACTTTTGAGCTTAGTTTCTAATCTTTCTAAAATTAATTCCATGTGCTATTCCATAAAATTTACATGTAGAATTCATTTCCAAGCTTAAAATTATCAAGATCAAATTCCTCACTATCAAATTGATATGGTTGAACATAGTGTCTTAGGGCTCAAAATTTCATTTTCATGTTCCAATGCTTCTGAACTTGTTTCCTCAGTTGTACCTTATACATATTTTCATTTTAAACATATTGGAAGTATCAAAATCATCAAAATCCAATCCGAGGCTTAAGAACCGGCTCTGGCCAAAAGTTACGGAAGTTAAGGAGAAGAGGAATTTCTTGTAAACTCATTACAAAACTACTTGGTTCTTGTTCTTTTCAAGCCTTTAAACATTATGCTAACATCAATTTCATCTTCCTTAACTGTATCAATTTTGTCTACCAAGACCCCCTAGGGTTTAAAACTTCAAAAAAACCATTTAAAACCTATAACCACTCAATAAGACATAAAGCAAGTGAAAATACATCAAAAACATGATCTTACCTTCTTTTGGAGCTTGGATTTTCCTTGAATTTCATGAGCTTCTTCTTCATCTTTTTCCCTTGAGAAATTTCGTGCTCCTCCTAGAACTCTCCTCTTGGCCGAAATCCTTGCATAATGGGAGGAGAGAGGTATTTATAATAAGCAGCTTAAATTTTGGCCCTTGATCTTGTAAACAGGTGGCTAATCTTGGCCATTCATTTAATCTTTGCCATGCGTCCTTCATCCTCATGTCTTCCATCTTGATCAAGTCATGCTTCTAGGCTTCTAGATTGCTTACTTTTTATGACACCACACCTCTTACATCATGCCTTACCATTTGTTTCATAATTAAACCACTTAGCTTATGATTTTGCCATTTGTAATTTAATTAGGCTATATGTTCCATGATCTTGCCATATGTCTTCTTTCAATATCCCTACCAATGAGAAGCCTTACATGTGGTGGAGGGAAGAAAAGAGGAAAAGAAAAGAGAAATGGAAAGTTTCTCTAACAAGCTTCCAAGCTACCAGCTTATTTAACTCTACCGGTCCCTTTTCTTTTCCCACATACTTCTTGGAATTTCTTACTAATGAATTGGCCCACATATGGTGCTGTCTTAGAGGAGTATAGAAGAAAATAGTTAGCTCTACTGATAGGCTACTTAGCTTTACTGAGTCACGCAGTAGAGATTTTACTATATCGGGTAGACAGAGAAATGCCTAAAATGTACCCCTACTACGTTTTGATTTTTCTATTGTCCACAAGTACTCGTGGTGAGTCCTTAGATGACTTAGCGGCATCATAAATGCACCTTGTTGACTTAGCAAGCTGACTCAGCACTTTCATTAATGCAATCTTATCTCTTTGTCTCCTATTTAGGTGACAAAATTATTTAATATTTACTAGAGTAGTTTATTCAATCCAAAGGTCCAAAAATTTATTTGTCCACACCACAAAATTCCTTTAATTTTAGAAAAAACATATCAATTTTCTCGGACCATAACTCAATCCGTAGGTATTTCTTTTTGATTTCTTGTAAAATGCCCTTAAACGGCCTGACTGGTTTGTAAATATTCTTAAAACCATACCGTTGGCTTTCTCAGGATGAAAACTAATTTTATAATTTTTTTATAGCCTCCTCACTCATGAATCCCCTTTTTACTTAATTTTTTGAAATCTCCTCATAACTCAAATAATTAAATCTAACTGTATACCTCAAAATAAGCTAAAATATTTAAAATTCATTTAAAGTCAATTCAGGGCATTTTGGTATTTTTCCTCCACATACAGGCCTTAACATGGCATTTTCATTTTCTAAGATTTTTTTTAAATTTTTTGGGCATAATTTCCAACTTTGTCCTTTCCGGCCTAAAAACTTTGTAAAATTATGATTTGCTCTGATTCGGTAAACCCATAATTCACCTCATTTAGGTCTTTAAATAACCTTTGGCCTACATTCATCTCCATTTCTCATTTCTAGGCCTGAGAATCACTAAAGTCTTTAACTTTATTTACATTTTAGTCTCTAAAACTTTTCAATTTGCAATTAGCCCCTAAAAACCCTTTAACCTTCTTTTTACATTTTAGAAACTTTAACTCATAGGGACTCAATAGCTTGGCTGTTTAGGCTATTTCTTATATTCCTAGGCCTAAAATTCAGGATGTACAATTCTCTCCTCTCAGAGAAATTTCGTTCCTGAAATTTTCGGGTTAAACCTCTATCTTGAACCTTAATGAGAGGTTAACCGAGGAGAATATTCCCTCTTATGCTCAACTTTAGCCCTTTGAATTTGAACTATTCTTTTGCTTCATTACTAGGTTTTGATCCTGGATCTATGTTTACTCGTTCCATCGTTTCATCCTTTCCTATCACTTACACAAGTATGGG